>NW_020945237.1:3281295-3289829 GCF_900497805.2 Vombatus ursinus | reverse complement strand
TTTCTTTCTTTCTTTCTTTCTTTCTTTCTTTCTTTCTTTCTTTCTTTCTTTCTTTCTTTCTTATGTTCTTAATTTGCTCAGTGGGGGTGGGTAGAAGGAAGAGCAGATTATTTTTTAAAAATCAGAATCACATGAAGTAATTATCAAATGTGTTTTGTTTGATAAAGTTTCCTAAGGCTTAATTTCGTAGAGGCACCATAGTATCCTAGGTAGAGGACTGGCCTTGAAGTCAGAAAGTCAAGTCAAGTCAACAGGCATTTATTAAGCACCTACTATATTCCAGGCACTGTGCTAAGAGCTGGAGTTATAAAGAGAGAAAAAAAAGAAAGAAGTCCCTGCTTTCAAGGACCTCACAGTCTAATATAGGAGTTGACAAACAAATAACTATGTGGGATTTTAGCTGAGACTTGAAGGAAGCCAGGAAGGAGATGAGGAGAGAGAGTATTCTAGGCATGGGGAACAGCTATGAAATGCAGCCATGAAAATACTTAGAGTCAGGAGATGGGGGAACAGTCTTGTTCAACAAACAGAATCACTGGAGTCAGGGAGGGGAAGAGAAGAAGCATTTATATAGTGCCTACTATGTACAGGACACTGGGCTGTGTACTTTTTTACAAATATCTTATTGGATACTCACAACAACCTGTGAAGTAGGTGCTATTATTATTTTGATTTAACAGTTGAGGAAACTGAGGCAAACAGAGATTAAGTGATTTGCACACTGTCGCAGAGCTAATAAGTGTCTTAGGCTGGATTTGAACTCATGTCTTCCTGAGTCCAGGCCCAGCCCTCTCATCACTGCACCACCAACTGCAAATTACAGTACGCAAAGGGGGGATAAGGTGTATGCAAAGAAAGTATAAAGGGAGGCAGTTATTAAAGTTGTGAACCCAGGAAGACCTTGGTTCAGATTCTGTCCTTGACATCTCTTAGTTTTGTGACCCCAGTTAAGTCTTAAATCTCTCAGTGACCCAGGCAACTGTCTTCAGACTGTAAATACAGAGGAGTTGTTGATATCCAAAGGTAGAAAGATTTTCCACTCTAGAGGTCCCCATCTGATGGAGGCTCAGATTTGGGCCAAAAAATAAAATTCAGAAACTTGGAAATCTCATATAAACTTGTGTAGCCATGATCAGAATATGTGTTTATCACTGGGGCCCTGAGCCACGCTCCAGTCTGTGCCCGTGGTGCTTCTGGTGCCTTTCCTATCAATTCTGAGACGCTTTCTCTTCTCCTGAGTTCTTCCTGAGCTCCCGATGGCTAGAGTGTAGAGCAGCCATGCCTCTGTTCACCTTGTTCTTTAACTTATTTTTCAGTTGTAGAATTCCAAGCAGGCACTTTTAAAAATTAAAGAGGCTTTGATCAATCTCTGTGTATACCATATCATTATTCTATTGATTAAACTCCTCAATATTTTATTTTTTTTCTTATTTTCTTTAAAATTTGTCAATACTTTATTTTTATCAATACTTTATTCTTACAGTTTTTCACCAGTGACTTTTGTAATTAAATCTTAGGGTGGGCTTTATTTTTATAAATGGTTCTAGTATTTGCTTTAGGCCCTTTGAATGTAAGTGTCTTTGTAGAATGTATGAATAGAAGGAGCTTTAACAGAAAACCTGCTCTAGCCTGCTGCCTTCAAACAGGTGTAGACCTAAAGTACTCAGGACAAGCAGTTATTTGTCCTCTTTTTGGAAATCTGTATGTAGAGAGACTGCACAAAAGCCCTTTGGTTGTTTTATTTCACTGTTTTCTCATTCAGATGTTCAGTTGAGATCTCTGTTTCTTCTTTGGTTCTTTGTAGATTAGGAGAAAAATGAATCATTTTCAACTCTATGCTTATGTATTTGGGAACATTAATCAAATTACTCTTTATCTCCCCATTTTATGCTAAACAACCACAAATCTTTTACCTTGTCATGTTTTAATATACAGAGCTATAAAATCACCACTTATTCATTCATTTACTCATTCACTTATTCATCCATCTGTCCACTTTTCCTCTTCTCCTCCTCCTCCCCCTGGTTAGCGAAGTAACACAGTGGATAGAGCACTGGGGCTTGGAGTGAGACCTGAGTTCAGATCTGGCCTCAGGCACTTACTAGCTGTGTGACTTTGGGCAAGTCACTTAACCTCTGTTTGCCTCAGTTTCCTCATCTGTAAAATGGGGACGACAATAGCACCTATCTCCCAGGCTTGTTATGAAGACCAAATGAGATAATATTCATAAAGTGCTTAGCACAGTACCTGGTACATAGTAGGTGCTATATAAATGCTAGATGTTATTATCTATCTATCCATTTGTTTCTCCATTGATTGATTGATTTAGACAGAGAGTGGCCATTCTTACCATCGTGGTGTTTGGTAGTCTGCATAAGAAGACTTGTTCCTTAGGTGAAAAATAAGATCACAGCAGGAGATCAGTTCTTCATCTTAAAAGAGACATTTTGGGGCACCTAGGTGGCACAGTGGATAGAGCACCGGCCCTGTAATCAGGAGGATGTGAGTTCAAATATGGCCTTAGACCAAACACTTGACACTTACTAGTTGTGTGACCCTGGGCAAGTCACTTCACACTGTTTGCCTAAAAAAAAAAAAAGAGAGAGAGAGAGAGACACATCCATCAGCCTTACTCTGTAAGTTTAGCAAGTTTTTTTGTTTTTGTTTTTGTTTTTGTTTTTTGTTTTTGCCCTGTTCTCTAACTTTTCTCCAGCTGGCTTTGTTTGTTGGTGTTTCCTCTCATTCAAGTATTAGTAATGTTTGGGCAATTCCTTTGCTCTAGGGATTTTGATATGACGTAATTCATTTCTTTGGTTGCTGTTACTGCTGTGAATCAGAGACCCTGGTTGTCTGACATTGAACCTCTTCAGTGCTATGGAGAACAGCTCCTTCCTCCATAGAGGCCAACCTAGCTAGGTCAGCGCCTTCTTCCTTTACTTGGATCATTGGGGATTTAATGACTTACCAAGAGTGGGACTGATTTAAAATAATAATGGCAATGTCTTCCCTTTATAAAGCCCTCTCCCAGGGAGGCTCAACCAGGATTCTCCATTTACTCTTGTAACATTCCTGTAGGATCAGAGATGTTAAAATATTACTCAGATGAGACTGAGTAAGGGAAGAGGCTGCATAGAAGCCCTTGTTTTCTTGAGAAGAGTGACCGCAGTGTTGGGGTGGATACAATGTTGAGCTTGAAGTCAGGGAGACTTGTATTGGAATCCTTCCTCTGACAATTGCTCTCCAGTATAATGACAACAGCAATAATAACATTTATGTAACACTTACTGTATGTTAGGCCCTGTGATAAGCACTTTACAAAGAGTTCTTTTGATTCTCATGGCAACTCCATCCTCATTTTACAGATGAGGAAACTGAGACAGACAAGTTAAGTGACTTGCTCAAAGTTACATGGCTAGTAAGTATCTGAGGTCAGCTTTGAATTCAAGTCTTCTCTGTGCCTTGGTTTCTCTATCGCTAATGGAAATAGTGACAGCGCTCACCTCACAGCTTGTGGTGAGCATCCTATGAGACTACATTTGCAAAGGGCTTTGCACACCTCAAAGCACTGTTTAAGTGTTACCTGTTATTATTATTATTAGACCATAGGATTGAGCTTCAGGGACCCTTACAAATCTTCTCACCCAACTTGTTTGATTTGAAATGTGAGAGGCCTGTCTCTGTGTAAGCAGAGTCCCAGTTTGGACTCCATACTACATCTTTGACAAGGTTTTGAGAAAGACGCTCCATTCCCTGAGGGAGGGTCCTGAAGACCCCATTCTAGACTGCTTGGTTGGGAGCAGTCAGCCTAAGAGACCTCTCTTTGAATTCAGAACATTTTTTTTTTTTAGGCAATTGAGGTTAAGTGACTTGCCCAGGGTCACACAGCTAGTAAGTGTCAAGTGTTTGATCTGAGCCTGGATTTGAACTCAGGTCCTCCTGACTTCAGGGCTGCTGCACTATCCACTGCAGAGTTCACAACATTTTGAAAAGATGGCTGGGAATGAGAAATTAGAAAGAGGATATGATTAGAGCCCTCATTGGCCCCCAACCTGCCGCTGTAGAGCACGTGTGGTAGAAGCTGCCATGGGAGGCTTCTCTGCGGCCAGCTTCAGGGCTTTGGATGTTCCAGTGTATTCTCATGGCCCTTCAGGAGCTGCAGCAAAGGGTGTTCCCATGGCTCACCAAGGACTGACCCGTCCTTGCTGTGTCAAAGAGACAGATGCACAGGTTCCCAAATAGCTCATAAACTTCATGAGTCTGTCATGGTACAGAGAAGGAATAGGAGAGGAAAGGGAATGGATTTGTGATAGGCTTTGCTCTGGGAGTCTGTGACTGAGTGCACCCTTGTGTGTATGGGAAGGATTTTCCTTGTAAATTATTCTACTATTCTGTCCTCTGGTTGATCTGTAAAAAAAAATTTCTTTTTGGTGGTGGGAGCGTGTGAACTGTGGTTCGGGGTGGTTATTGGCCCCCAAAACGAGCCATGAATCTGGGTTAGCTTCCATGGGACTCAAACTGTGAAGAAACTCAGGCTCTGAGAAGTTACGTGACATAACCCAAGGTTATACTGCAAAGGTCAGGGCTAGAATCCAGATCTCCTGGTCCCCAGTTCAGTGTTTTTTCACATAAACCAGGCTATCTCTGTTTTTTATTTATTTACTTATTTTTAAGAAAAAGGTTTATTTTTAGCCCTTAGGAAGAACACTTCTCATTAGGATGATAGTCCAGGCAGCCTTGCTAAGTCTGGTAGTGAAGGAGGGTTTTCTTACCCTGTGCAACTTTCCAGTGTACAATGTACCTTGGGAAAGTGTGTTGTTGCATCCAGAAGGTTAGAGCTGAGTCAGTCATCACAAGGATTTTTTCTTATAGACAAGTCATAGCAATGTCAAGTCACCAAGCCTTTATTGAACCCCTGCTCTTTGCCAACAGAGTTTGCATTAGACCAATTTCCGCCTTTTCATTTCAATTCTTTTGGTTCTATAGATGAAGGTATGGGAGAGAAATAATATGGAAACATCATAGAAAATAAGGCTTGCACTGTAGTAATATATGTCTTATTTTGATTTCCTTGTAGATTCATATCTCAGTAACAGAAATTCTAGGAGGATGGCTAATAATTAGCTTATCAGCTTGTCTGGGTCTCCCCTTGGGACCCATAACATTAGGCAGAGTTCCTATGTGCACATAGATTTTTTTTATGTTCTTTCCCCCCCTTTAGATGTGTTAACTATAGAACCAAAGATTTGGTATCTTTTAGCCACAAACCTGGATTCCATTCTCTAGCGTGCTAATAGGGCTTTTTCATTTTATTTTGCATAGAGGTCACAGCAGTGCTATGGGAAGATAGAGACACTGCTTTAAATTCAGGACATTTTTTCTAGTCTTTCTTCTTCTTCTGTTCCCCCAACATGACCCTTGGGGCTCCCCAACCCCTCAGTTATTTCACTAGTAACATCTGCCATTTGGGCCCGTGATAGAAAAATCTACAGAACAGTGTGATCTTCTGAGAAGAAAATTCTCTCCCCATAACCTCTCGCCCCAATATTAATAGATAAGTTTAGCTTATATGTAAGAGGCAAGATTTAGGCACTTTCTGTCCCTCTGTCCCTCACCCCCAATTAAAAAAGTAAGAACCCATTTCACATCATCAGCTTATTTGCTTTTTGCCATCTAAAATGCTACTCTGGGCCACGTGTCGTCCTCAGAGGTAATAAAAATGTCGTTACTTCTGTAGAATGTAAATATTAAGGCTGGTGTCTAAAGGTCGTCATTTACATTGAAAATGTCCATAATCCTTTATGCTTAAATATTTATGGAGCATTAGTTGGGCATTTGTCCATGGTGAACGAGCCCTGGCAGAGGGCAGATCGGCTTCCTTATGGCGGTGCAGACCTTCAGAAGGAAGCTGTAGCAGTTTCAAGCATGTTTGCCATCTATGCCCTTCCCTGTCCTGAGGCTGGGTACTCTTCAATGAGACGAAGCGGTGATGCTGAGGACGAGGACCCCACGTGGCCCGCTCTGTCACCTTGGACCGTAGCCGAGATCTTTCTGCTTTAACTTCCTCATCTGTAAAATAGAAAGATGGAGGATCTTTATCCATACAATGGAGATAGTAATACTTTGACTGCCCATTGTTGTGAGGATCATTTGGATTGTGTCTGTAAATCACTTACGTAAGTAAATGTAGTTACTATTATAGCGCTTTTGTGTATAGAATCGTAGGTTGTTAGTGCTGGGAGGGATTTTAAGTTTATGTAGAACCTCTCCCTCCCATTTTATGGGTGAAGAAGTTGACATGCTGAATTATGAAATTCACATGATAGAAGTTCACCATCCATGCCATCCATTCCTCGACTGCTATTTGTTGTTGAGATACGTCCAACTCTTTGTGACCTCATCTGGGGTTTTCTTGGCAGAGATACTGAAGTGGTTTTGCATTTCCTTCTCCAGGTCATTTGACAGATGAGGAAACTGAGGCAAACAGGGTTAAGCAACTTACCCAGGGTCACACAGCTAGTAAGTGTCTGAGGCCAAATTTGAACTTGGGAAGATGAGTCCTACTGACTCCAGACCTGGCACTGTCCACTGTGACACCCAGCTGCCCTAGAGACATATACATATATGTTTTTGTTCATTTAAGGGGCATGTATTTTCATATGTGCTTGTTATCCCTTCTATTAGAATATAATTTCCTTGCCTAGAACAGTGCCTGGTACAGAATAGAGACTTAATCAGTACTTGTTGTTTTATTGAAACTAAGATAAATACACACTTCTCTCATTCAAAGCCTTTTGCAGTCTGACTCCAACCTATCTTTCCAGACTCATCTCATGTTATTTGCTACTTTTCAGCCACAATGTCCACCTTGCTGTTCCTGGACCATAGCACAGGCTGCCCCCATCCCTGGAATGGTCTTACATCTCACCTCCATTTTTTGCATTCCCTAGATCCCTTCAAAGCCCGGCTCAAGGACCCACTTCTAAATGACACCTTTTCTTAGACTTCACTTGATAGGGGGAGCTAAATCTCTGTGTAGTG
Source organism: Vombatus ursinus (assembly GCF_900497805.2). NCBI lineage: Eukaryota > Metazoa > Chordata > Mammalia > Diprotodontia > Vombatidae > Vombatus > Vombatus ursinus. The sequence goes on along the minus strand of NW_020945237.1, from coordinate 3,282,791 downwards.
TAGAATGTACCTGAACATAGGTGTCATGTAGCTGAAGTTCTGATCTTCACCATTAGGAATCAGAAACCTCTTAAACCTTAAACCTTGTCATAAACACTTATGGGAACATTGTCACTTTCTCTAGTTCTCTCTACATACTGGTCTGACACCTCTGATTCAGAAAGCATCATTGATCAAATATATATGTATATATATTTATATTAATATATGCACATATATATATATTTTGGGGAGGGGCTAGGCAATAGGGTTAAGTGACTTGCCCAGGGTCACACAGCTAGTAAGTGTTATGTATCTGAAGCCTAATTTGAACTCAGGTCTTCCTGAATCCAGGGCCGGTACTCTATCCACTGTGCCACCTAGTTGCCCCTATGATTGATCAAATATTAAGAAGTGTCCAGAGCTTATTTTTTGTCTAGATCCATGATTTCATCAAGGACCTTCGAGGAAACTCTACTGATTCAGGCAGGCACCTGTTTTGAAGTTTATAGTCTTAGAGAATTGCCTGGGGGCACTGAGGGATAAAGTGATTTACCCTGGCATCACATAGCCAGTATGTGTCAGAGATAGGACCTGAATTCGGGTCAGCCTGACTCTCAGCTGTCTTCCTATCCTGCACTCCATGCTGCCTATCATTCAGAGCATATACACTGGTTCAAATGCAACAGGCATTTATTTAGTGAGTGCTGTGTACTCACTGTGACTGCTAGATGAGAAAAGAAAAACACAAATGAAATTTTTCAGAAGAATTCATCTCAGTTTTCTGGGGTACTCCTTTGACTTGGGACAGAAAGCCTTCTTATCTAGAGCTTTTTTTTTTTTTTCAAATACTGAACATATTCATGTTTATCTTTTAGATTTCTAAGAACATCCAGGAAATTCTTTTTAGGAAAATGAATCATGAAGGGATAAATTCAAGGGAGGACCAATAGAGGTGGCATATAAAAGGTGTCCATGGCAAAATGTTGTCTTTATGGCTTGAGAGCCAATTCACTTGAAATTCCCAGGAACTCACAGAGGAAATACCTTTCAGAAAGAATCCACTTGGCAAAGTATCCTAGGGCTTTGTTTAGCTGTATTGTTGCTTTCCTCTGCATATTAGGTCTTCTTTGCTCCCTCAAAGAGGAACAAGGTCCATCCATGTCCATCGTATCACTTAATAATATACGTCGCTCATCACCGGACTGGTACTGCAATTATATCTGATGCCTAAAATAATTTAAAGAGCCTTAAGATGAATTAGCTTGGATTGGAATGTCTATTACTATTTTGAATAGAGGAAAAGCCTTGTGATTTACAGAACCAGTATAAGAAATACCAGTTTCTCAAGGAAGGAAAAGAAAAAGCAGGAAGTCACAGTAGAAGGGGTAAAAAAATGGCAAAAGATATGTTCAATTAAATTTTTAAAAATTTATTAATAAATTTATTTATTTTTAGTTTTCAACATTTACTTCCACAAGATTTTGAGTTCCAAATTTTTACCCCATCTCACCCCT
>NW_020945237.1:3260520-3281195 GCF_900497805.2 Vombatus ursinus | reverse complement strand
TTTCCTGTATTGCTTATTTCCCAGTTGCATGTGAAAACATTTTTTTTAAACATGTGTTTTTAAAACTTTGGGTTACAAATTTTCTTCCTTCCTCCCTCCCCACCCACCCTCATTGAAAAGGCAAGCAACTCAGTGTAGGTTATACATGTGCAGTTATGCAAAACACTTCCATAGTAGACATGCTGTGAAAAACTATCTCTATTTTCCTTAATCCTATCTTGCTCCCCCCCCATTTATTCTATTCTTTCTTTTGACCCTGCCCCTCATAACTCATTTATCTACTTTTTTTGGGGGCTAGGCAATGGGGTTAGGTGACTTGCCCAGGGTCACACAGCTAGTAAGTGTTTCTATGTGTCTGAGGTCAGATTTGAACTCAGGTCCTCCTGAATCCGGGGTTGGTGCTCTATCCACTGCGCCACCTAGCTGCCCCTCAATTAAATTTCTAAAGACTTTATTAAGCACTGATGTGCCGGTGTATAAAATAAACAAATAAATAATAAAAAAGAAATTGTTCCTGCCCTCATGAAGCTTACATTCTACCAGGGTACAATATGAACTGGGAAATACACATTATACACAAAATAAATAGAACATTTGGGGAGGGGTCACTAACAAATAAGGGGGATCAAGATAGGTCTGTTGTAGGAATGAACACTTGTTATTAACTTTGAAAGGGGCAGAAGGTGAGGAGAGAGCTTTGCATGCAGTGTTTTCTCTAAGATAGTAGAAAAGAATGAAAAACCAATAATGGATCTAATTATGTAAATCTGAAGGTTAGAACAAAAGTCAAGAAGAAAAGAAGAGAAGGAACTCAGAAGTATTAGAGGTAATTTTGTTGTTTTTCAGTCGTGTCAGATTCTTTGTGACTTCATTTGGGGTTTTCTTGGCAAAGCTACTGCAGTGGTTTGCCATTTCCTTCTCCAGCTCATGTTCCAGATGAGGAAGCTGAGGCAAACTAGGTTAAGTGACTTACCCAAGGTCACACAGCTACTAAGTGTCTGAGGCCAGATTTAAACTCAGGAAGATGAATCTTTCTGACTCCAGGGCTCAGTACTCCACTGTATCCACGGTGCCACCTAGCTGCCACTATTAGAGGTAATAAGAAAATCAAAGGATGAAGCTTCAGATGGAACATTCAATGAGCATGGAAAAGATGAGTAAATCAGAATTAGGAGTGATATATTTCTCTGTCACTAATATAATATGTTGCAGTTTAAATGACTCATAGTCTAAACTTGTTTCTTCAATCTGATACAGGTAGAACTTTTTATTTACCTCTATAGAGTAACAAAATATTCTTTCACTGTAATTTGAAATTTGTGTTGGATAAACACCAGAAGCTCTTAAGTATCTGACTAATTAGATGCTGGGTTTTTTGATAATTAAAATAATTCTAATTGAATCTTCTTGTTGAATATTTCACTACTCAGTGTAGTATTAATGTTTAATATTAAAATAAGTTAACTGATTCCATGTGAATATGCAAAAATCATATGCATTAATTAACGTTTGGCATGCAAGTGTTCTCAACTTGAAGAGCTAATTGATTAAAAGATGCTAATAGAGGGTCCTAACAATTAAAGCTTCTTCTGAGCATCTTAAGCACAGAGCTGGCTCCTGGCACTGTTTCGTGAGTGGAGGTGTGTGTGCAGGGAGTTCTGAGCTGGCTTGCTACATGCATGATCCTGTCAGACATGGATAATGCGGAGTTGAGTAATTACTTAATGATTTCTGTGTTCGTGTTGCCTTATTCTCTCAGAGCAGACCTCGAGAGTCTACTTCTTGCCTTGATCTTCCGCTCTGATTTGAGGGGTGGTGATGGGGGTGGTGATGGGGCTGCTGATGGTTGACATACACAGCAGAAATGGAGACAGAAGAGGCTTCACTGAAAGTTTATGAAGTTCCAGAAACGAACCTACGGTCTTCATTTAAGGCCCTGGTGTGAGGTTGTATGCCAGCATGTGAAAAGCGGGGGTGCTTCTCCCAGTCCATATTTGAGGGTAAATGGTACATCACATATACAGGGGCAGTATGAAATGACAGTTTTCCTTTAGAAAAGTCTCTGCTGAAGAAAAATAGAGAGAGAAACAGGGAAGCTGATGGTGACACTATATGTGAGTCATTCTACTTCTTTCATGTTGTCCTTCTTCCAAGGATGTTCTGGTAAACATTTAACAACTGGCTTTCCAAAAAGGCAGGACACAGTTTAACCTAAAATCCTCATTAATATTTTCTCCATCACCTTCTTAAATCGAGACAGTCAACAAAACAATAAACAAAGCTCTTATTTGGAATGTTTGCTGATTTCTGAGGTGTAAATGCCCCCACTGAAAGTTTAACAGTCTTTTCTAGAGCATGTCTGAGTTGGGTCCAGTACACCCTTGAGTCTTCTTTTGATCAAGGAGTTAAATAGAACATACATTCCCTGTAGGCTGGAACTGCTTTATTTTTGTCTTTGCAATTCTACCGTGAAGCACGGTACCTGATACATATTGAGTGCTTTTTATAATTTAAAGATTAAGTTTCCCTAACTCTACCAGGCTAGAAGTACAGGGGCTTCTGCCCAATCACACTACTCATCAACATGGAGGCCTTGCCACTCTTTAGGCAGTTTGGTGGCTTCTTACTCTTACTGTTGCAGGGGCTCATCATATTAATGCTGAATTTACTACAGACACTTGACTGGTTTAGCCCGTTGTGGTTCAGAATTTCTGAGCTCAAGAGATCTGAAAGCCTTAGTTCTCCTGGAGCTGTTATTACCATCACACCTGACTTAATCAATGCTTCTTTAATTGAATGGGATTGAACACATCTTAGAAGAATTCAATTCCAACCCGAACCTAAAAAGTTAGGGAAATGGTAAGATAGAGTGAGTGAACTAGAGAAAGTACTTTAGGTGAATTCCATTCCTACTCTGTACCAAATGCTGGTGATAGGAGTTTAAAAAATAACACAATCCTTACCCTCAGGGGGCTAATGGTCTAGTTGGGGGAAAAAGTCCATGGGTGTAGAAATTCAGTAATGTAAGCTGGAATTTGATGGAGGGCATAATCCAGTAAGTGGAATGGAAAAGGATCAACCCAAGACTTAACCTTCCAAAGAAGAGAAAGGGGTTACCTTTTGTTGGAGACAACCAGGGATCCTCCATGGAGAAGATGGCCATTGAGCTGTGCCCAGCAAGGAAGTGAAATATTATGATAGCTCTGATTGTGGAGGGAGTTTGTATGGTTCATGCAAAAATAGGGAGGCAAACTAGTATTTGTCAGGTAGGTGTTGTTGGGATGGATGAAACTTTGCTTCAACTGTAAGTTCCTATGACACAGAGTGATGCCAAAAGAATTTGGCCCAAAGTCTGGTACTGTAAAACAAAAAATAACCAACACTGTGTCAATAAGATCATAGCTACAGAACTGGAAGGGAGACTAAAGCTTATCTTGGCCAACTCCCTCATTTTATAGAGGTGGAAACAGGCCTATAGAGGTTTAGTGACTTGGCCAAGGTCACACAGTTGGTAAGTAGAAGTAGGTTGTGAACTTGGTTTCTCCAACTCTAAGTTTTGGCCGTTTGAAAAAAATCCTGGAGGGTTTCAGTGCTTAGTGAGTCAGCTCTGTAATGTGTAGCTGAAAAGCTAATATGATCTTGGACTACATTAAGGGAGGCATAACAAAAGGTCGGTAGCCTCACAGGATTCAACCCTATCGTATAGCTGGATGGTGATCAGTTCTGATCATCCCATTTTAGGAAGGACCTAGACAAGCTTGAAAAAGAGACTTGACCTCATCAAATGAGGATAGGTTGAAGGAGTGGGCTATTTAGTCTGATGTTGACTTCTGTGTGACCTTGGGAAGTTATCTAGCCTTCTTGGGGCTTACTTTCCTTATCTGTAAAAATGAAGGCGTTAGATTAGATGTCCTCTGAGGTCTCTTCCAGGTCTAAATCTTTATTATTATTATTATTTTTTACTAATGAAAGCTAGCACTTCTATAAATGCTTTAAAGTTTGCAAATTGTTTCATATGTAATATCCCATTTGATTCTCCCAACACTACTGTGAAGTAGGTGCTTTTATTATCTCCATTTCTCAGATGGGGAAAATGAGTCTCAGAGAGGCTAAGTGAGCTTCCCAGAGTTGCATGCAGCTAGTAAGTGCCCATGGCAGGATTTGAACTCGTTTTCCTGACTCCAGGTACATCACTCCATCTGCTGTGCCACTGAGCTGTCTCTATTTAAGGGAGGCATGATAACTGTCTTCAAGCGTTTGAAAGGGTCTCACATGGAAGGAAGATTGTATTTTTTTCCGACCCAGAGGATGCAACTAAGAAGAGTTAAGGACGTTGCAAAGAAACACATTTAGTTGAGTTAGGAAACACTTGTTGGTGATTAAGCTATCCAGAAGTGGGCCAGGCTGTTTTGAGAATTAGTGGATTCCCCATCTAGTGGGCAGGTAGGTGGTACAGTGGATTAAGTGCCAGAACACTCATCTTCATGAGTTCAGATCTGGCCTCAGACACTTACTTGCTGTGTGTCTCTGAGCAAGTCACTTCACCCTGTTTGCCTCAGTTTCCTCATCTGTCAAATGAGTTGGAGAAAGAAATGGAAAACCACTCCAGTATCTTTGCCAAGAAAACCCCAAATGGGGTCACAAAGAATAGGACATGAGTGAAACAACTCAACAAAAACCACAGTGGATTCCCCATCCCCAGAGATGCTCAAACAGAGGCAAGATGACCTTTTCTTGGATATGTTGTAGAAGGAATTATTTTGGGGTTATGGGTTGAATTAGATGGCTACTGAGGTCCCTCCCTTCCAACTCCAACATATTGTTTAAAAAAAAGCAAACCACATACTGAATGCAGTGCATTACAGTCTCATACAAATATAATCCCACTGTGCCCTGCGCCTCGCGGATCATGTGTATCCGTGATTTTTTGTTTCCAACACAAACACAAGGTTTTGAACTCACTCCACTGAAAGATGAAAAGAAGGCATGACTTGTATGAAACCGTCTTTAATTCAAATATCTGCAGAACTTAAGAGGGTGAAATGAAATGGAGGAAATTGCCATCAAAAGTGAGAGAGCCTGTGAAATTCTCCCTGGTGCTGCAAAATCCTTTTAGAGTGTGTCAGGTTTCAGTGTGTTTACAGTGATCTTTCAACCACTCTAGTCAGAGGCGACAGCTTTGAGCCTGTACAGCAGTGGTGGGTGTGCCATTGTGTGAGGTTTCCTGTGAGCCTTGGTGTTAACTTACGAACAGAAATTTCAGTGAGGCCTTCTTTGTCTTTAGAAAACCTGATGGTGGAAACCATGCCTAAGATTTGTACAACATCTAAAAAGTTTTTTTATGCTTTGAAAAATGTAGTTTTCTCATTTGACTAATTTTCTCAGCCCCCTTTCCTCTCCCCATTACATTGTGGAGCAGTGGAGGAAGCCACTGGTGTTGGAGTCAAAGGACCCAGGTTCAAATCCCAACCTTGACACTTATGATGACTTTGGAGGTAACCTAACCTCCTTGAAACTCAGTTTTCTCATCTATAAAATTATAGAGATTGGATTAAATGGATCTAAGGCTCCTTCCAGCTTTAAACCTAGGATTCTAGAACCAGCATATGTGTCGATTGTGAGAAGTATGCTTAATTCCCATTTGGAGAAGAAGACGAGCGAGTTAGCAATCTCCATGCTACTGGTAGATATTTCTGTGAATAGATTTGCTTTCCTTCTGTTTTTGTGACCACATGATTTCATACCTGTTGCAACTGTTGCTTTTCTTATGTGAGTAACATACATTAAATTTTAGTGCTGACAGATGTCTCAGAGAAAAGCTCTTTAACAAAGATCTATGGTGGGGAGTTATCTTTACCCCAGGCAGAACCCACTGTCCTGGTATTGTTATGTTGGCTTATGGTCTTATGATACATTTCAGATAGTAATCTCTTCTTCCAGTGGTATCCAGAGCAATCTTAGAGGTCATAACTACCTGCTATATTGGTTCTGTCAGGGACCATTCTTTCCTTGGGTAAGACATTCTGTTAATGTTCACAAAGGAAAATGCCAAAAAGTTTACAATTTGGGAAGGCATGATTCCTTTGGGGATTTCCTTTGCACTAGAGGGCTAGGTAGCTTCATGTTTCTACTTCAAAGCACTCCATGAAAATTGAAGGATTATAATACTGAGGACTCTGGGTTAAAAAAAAAAAAGTAATTTCAAAGTGGACACCTGGGTACTTCATTGCCCTTCTAAACAGAATAGAGATTTTGTTTAGGACTGACTCAGAATAAGGAGGGCTGCCTACTGAGTTGGCAAACCACTTCTATGACTTCTCCCACCTCCTCTTTCTTGGAAATTCCTCTTTGCCATTGTGGCCCTCTTTCTGGAAGGGTTTTTTTTTTCAATGAAAGGTAACTTGGGGAGGCTACAGACCAAGTGATGCTTGGCACTTTTGGGGGTTTCTTTATTAAGTTGTCTCTAATCCACATCCATGTCACATGACAGGTAGGCCTGAGCAAAACCACATTGCAGCTCTGTCTATCTTGGAAAAGGGGGAAAATAATTTTTTTTTAAATGTGCCTTTCATTCCACCAAGTATATTTAGGCAATTAAATAAGTGTCTGTTGCCTTTTTTGTGTTTCTCTTGTGCATCTGTTCCTTATTTATAAATAACTGAATGCAGCATCTACATATTTTATCCATTTGGGAATCTTTCAATACCCTTATCTCTTATTAATTACTACATAGTTTTAGACTACATAAAGTTAGAGCTTTCAAGAATATTTTCACTATGCAGATTCCTGTTCTTAAGTAATCATAGTAATTAGATCCACCTAATTTTTGGTCACCATTGGAGATTTGAGAAATCCTTATAGGTACTCATAGCTTATAGAATGTATTCTAATGGCATTCTAAAGTATATGACTTTGAAATAATTGATTGATAGTATTGGTTTCTATTAGTGGCTGCAAATTTGTGGTTACTTGGGGTTGTCTACTTGTCATCCAGGAGTTGTCCGAAAGCACAAACATTTCAAGTATGTGATCTTCAGTGCTTTGTCTGTGGCATTATTGGAAGTGTTTTTGAAAGCATGTGCATTATCACACCTAAAAGAGCAGGATTTAAAATGGGTTTTAAAAATCCCTGCCTGAATTCTGAGCAAAAGAAGCTGGATAGAGGTGGGTTATATATGTGCATGTATCTGTGTATACACAAGTATATGGTGTAGTGGGAAGACCATGCTACTTGGAATTAAGAGCTGCCTGGTTATGAATCCCAGCTGAATCCCAAAGTTAGGACTTAGTAACTGTTTAATGCATCTATCTCATACCAAACAAAAACGACCCTGGAAATAAACTTTTCTAAGACTTCAAAATACAAAATGAAGGACAGATGAAAGTGATCGAACCAGACAGACTCTTCCTTTCAATTTTATCTTTAATTTTTTTAACTTACTGAGCTTCAGTTAATTTGAAAAATGAATGTACTAGTATTTATCTAACAGGTTGTTGTGATTAAAACTTAATGAAGTTTGAAGTGCCACAAAAATGTCGATCATTTTTATTATTTGATATATAAATTCTGTAGTCCTGATGCAGTGTTGGTGAATATGCATGTGTGCATGCAAATTGTATGGTGGCATTGTATGGTATTTATATGTAAAGGTACAGACATAGAAATATATGGATGTGTATTACTTGAGGTCCTCCTGAATCTTTCTTGGTTGCTTCTGTGGTGTGGGGAGGTGACCTCAAGTTTTAGAATGTTATGGCAAATGGAATAAAAACAAGGTTAACAAGAGGTCTGTTGTTAAGACTCTGTTATCTTGCCCGAGGACCAGTCTTCCTAGCTAACTCTTATCACCAGTGTGTTGGTTACAAAGTGATGAATTTTTCTTTTTCTTTTCTTTTTTTTTTTTTTTTAGTAACTCAAGACCATTTCCTTTGGAGTTGAGGGGTTGAGATTTATATTAGAGGATGTGCCATGGAAATGGTTTTGACCTCACAGACTCCCTTAAAGGGTCTAAGGGATCCCAGGGGACCACGGGACCCCACTTTGAGAACCACTGCTATGGAGTATGATGTCATATGTGAATGGTGATTTAAAGGGGGAAAACACTTTTGAATGGAATCTCTGGCTCTCTTCAAGGTTCAGCTCCAATGTCACCTCTAACATGGAGTCTCTCCCTCATCCCACTAGTGTTTAGGGTTACAGTTTATATTTATGTATCCATTGTCCAACTTGCATCTCCTCAGTGTAATTTAATCTCATCGAAGAAAAAGTCTTTGCCTTCGTAGCTTAGCACAGAGCACTGCACCAAGCAGGGATTTAACAAGCATTTAAATTGACTTGTGTTCTATGGTCTTTGTAAAAATCAATCAATATTTATTAAGTGCCTACTGTCTACCAGGTTCTGGTAATACAGATACAAAAATTCACCAGTCTCTGCTTTCAAATAGCTCATATTCTGTTGGGAGAAACATGTACACATTTAAGTACATAGAAAATATATAGAAAGTATATAAAACTAAGTTTTAGGAGGTAGGGGCAAGACTAGCAAAAAAGTAGGAAGTAGGAAAGGCCTCATTCAGGAGGAGGGTGTCTGATCTAGGCTCTGAAAGAAGCTACAGGTTCTAAAAGGCAGAACTGAGGAGGGTGTGAATTGGGCAGGGAGGACAAAGGCATGGAGAGAGGATATGAGTGTCATGTGTGAAGAGTAGTAGGGACCCTTTGACTGGACTGTAGAATGCATGTAGGGGTACTCCTGGAAACAAAGGATAGAGACAGGTTGAAAAGGGCTTTAAATGCCAAACTGAGGATCCTTGGATGGGAACACACTTATCGAAGGACCGCTGGGAGTTCCATAGAGGTGGGATACCTTGCCATCTTTGTAACTTTTCCCGAAGATGGCAAATGCCAGTTGGAGGTGGTACAGTATACGGTGACCAGTTGTTTGATTTGAGTCTTTCATGATTAGGGGAAGAAATATTGAAAGAGAGATTTCGGCTTGTGGTGGATGGATTAGGGAATGATCAGCAGCCCTAAGGTCATTGATTGGGTCTTTGCAATAGGCTAGCAAACCATCTGTTCTCTGAATTAAAATCAATACCAAAAGGAGAAGGAAGAGCACTGGTGGCTTCTGATCCCTCTGTGATTAGTAGCAGCAAGCATATACAGAACTGAATTTTCCTTAAGGGGAAAAGGAGTATAGCTGTGGTAGCTGATGGCCAAACCGCATCCAAGGCAACGAGGAAAAAAACAGCCTTTTATCCATATGGACTTGCAGTACTCTTGGAGACACTGGAATCCTTCCAGATAGTCCTCCACTAGAGGGAAGAAAAGAATCATTGTTCATCAGGCTCCCGAATGGTGGAAATTGTGCAACTCTGCTGTTCTGGCCTCCTGTGATGTTACAGAAGGTTCATTGTCAACTTTCCAAATCAGATCCGGCTACGGATTACAATTCTAGTTATCAAGAGTCATCCTTGTTGGGTTTTAGACAGACATAGTTTTTTGGACATTGCAGCTCTTCATATTTTAAAAGCAGATGTTTGACTAAGGTATTTGGTATGCAGCTACCTGAAGTAAAGCCTTCCCTGTTTTACTTAGTCCACTGGCATAAAAGTTGAAGGAGATTTTGTCAATATTAGGTGTTTAGAGAATGTATTCTGATGGCAGTTTAGTAATATCTGCATTTCTCTGGACTCTGGTTCTTTCCACCTAGTATTTATCGAGGACCTACTATTTGTTAAGTGCTGGGGATACAAAGAAAAGCAGAAAAAACTATCCCTTGGTCTCAGGGGCTCACAGTCTAATGGAAGAGACACCATGCAAAAAATGCAAAACTATTTACAGACAAGATATAGACAAGATAAATTGGTGATAGTTTCAGAGGGAAGGCTCTATGATTAAGTAGAAGAGGGAAAGGCTTTTTTTTAAAAGTAAAATTTGTTTTTCTTTATTTAAAAAAAATTATTTTCAGTTCTACATTCTCTTCCTACCCCCCCCCCACATTGAGAAGGCAAGAAAGACAATATTATATTCATTATACATATGAAGTCATGCAAAACATATTTCCATGTTAACCATGTTCTGAATTTTAAAAAGCAAGAAAAATAAAGGGAAAAATATGCTTCAGTCTGCACTATGAGTCTATCAGTTCTCTGTCTACAAGTGGACAGCATTTTTCATCATGGGTCCTTTGGCGTTGTGGTGGGTCATTGTTTTGATCTGAGTAGCTAAGACTTTCACAGTTCATTATCATTACAATATTGCTATTACTGTGTACAATGATCTCTTGGTTCTGTTCATTTCACTTTGCATCCGTTCTTGCAAGTCTTCCCAGGTTTTTCTGAAACCACCCTCGTCATCATTTTTTATAGCACAGTATTATTCCAAAAGGTGAATCACGCCAGTATCTTTGCCAAGAAAACTCCAGGTGGGGTCAGGAAGAGTCAGACATGACTGAAGTGACTGAACAGTAACAATTATTCCATTACATTCATGTATCATAAAATGTTCAGTAATTCCTCAGTTGATGGGCTTCCAGAGGGAAAGGATTCTTATTGAAAGTGAAACTTTAGGGGAGCCTTGAAAGGAGCTAGGGAAAGTAGAAGACAGAGAGAAAGCATGGGAGCCCTTCCAGACATGGAGGATGACCCAGTGGAAAGACTCAGAGTTGGGAGAGGGTCTGTCATGTGTGAGGAACAGCAAAGAGGTCAAAGTCACTGGACTGCAGAGGATACAAAGAGAAGAAAAGTGTAATCAAACTGCCAAGGTAGGAAGAAAGGTTCAGTTTATAAAGGGTTGTAAAAATTTTGTAATATACAATTAAAAGCCAAATAGAGAATTTTATATTTTGTCCTAGAGATAATAAACTGGTATTTATTGAGTAGGGAGAGGCTAACAGGGTCAGACCTGTGCTGTAGGAAAATCTACTTGACATCTGAGAGGAGGATGGATTGGGGTGAAGGGAGACTTGAGGCAGGCAGAACCCCGAGTAGGTTATTGCAGTAGGCAGGTGTGAGGTGATGAGCGTCAGAGAAGAGAAGGCAGGTATATTTAATAGATGTTAAGAAGGTAGAAATGACAGAGTTTGATAACTCTGTGTGTGTGTGTGTGTGTGTGTGTGTGTGTGTGTGTGAGAGAGAGAGAGAGAGAGAGAGAGAGAGAGAGAGAGAGAGAGAGAGAGAGAGAGTGAGAGAGGATGACACCTAGGTTGTGAGTCTGGGTAATGACTGGGAGGGGAGGAGAAAGAAAGAGAAAAATTATTTATGTAACACCTACTATGTACCAAGCACAGGAGCTTTACACATATTATCCATTTGATCCTTACAACAACCCTACAGTTATTATTCCCATTCTTACAGTTGAGGAAACTGAGGCAAACAGAAGTTAAGTGACTTGCCCAGGGTCATACAGCCAATACGTATCTGTGACTGGATTTGAATACAGATCTTCCTGACTCCAAGCTCAGTGCTCTAGCCACTGCTCTACCAGGTGCCTGAGGGAAAGTAGTGGTAACCTAGAAAATAATAAGATAATTCAGAAGAAGGAAGAGTTTGAGGGAGAAAGATGGTGAGTTGAGTTTAAGACAGGTTGAGTTTGATATGTTTGTGGGACATCTGGTTCAAGATGTCTAATGCAGTTGGAGATGTGAGTCTGAAGGTCAGTGGAGAGATTAGGGCTGGACAAGGAGATTTGAAAGTCACCTGCCTCGGGATGGTAGTTGAAACCACTGGAGCGGATGAGATCACCAAGTGAATAGCGTAGAATCAAAAGAGAAGAGCACCCAGGACAGAGCTTTGGGGGACGTCACATGATTAGCACCTACGACCTTGCAATAACGACTTTTCTCACCCTAAAGACTCTTATTGCCTTCTCAAAGCTTCCTAAGCAGTGTTGAACTTTTTTATTCTTGATATTTTGATAATTGTTATTATTGATATTTTTAAAATGAAAATTTTTATGGTTCTTTCTCTCCCCTCTCCCAATCACTCACATCCCCATCCTGGAAGAACCATCTCTTAAACTATAAAGAAAAAAAAAATAAGAGATAAAGAACAGAAGTGAAGGAAAAGGGCAGCTAGATGGTGTTGTGGATAGATCACTGGGCTTGGAGTTAGGAAGATCTGAGTTCAAATCTGGCCTCAGACACTTACTAGCTATGTGATTCTGGGCAAGTAACTTCACCTTGTTTGCTTCAGTTTCCTTATCTCTAAAATGATCTGGAGAAGGAAATGGCAAACCACCTCTCTGCCAAGAAAACCCCAAATGGGGTCATGAAGAGTTGGACACAACTAAAAACAACTCATTAACCACTTGGATGAAGAGAAGCAGAGCCATACTGGGATAGAAGTTAACATCTAATCAGCACTCACAAGGGCAGAAGGAGAACAGATGTCAACGGGGAACAGTCAGGGATTAGACTTTCATAAGACTTTTAGACAAAAATGATGACTGATGACTGATAGGAGACTGCTCTGTCTTCCATAGGGGAAAATAGTTAGGACCAGTGAAATGTCATTATTTTCTAAATTGCCTAAAAAGGTCTGAGGAACAAGGAACAGGGATAGTAGAGTACCTGATTCTAATGGTATTGTCTCTTAAGGTGCTGGTGGGTGGGTAATGCCTGATCTTTGGTTTTATTAGCCTTAGCATAAATGTGTCATGGGGTATTGGGGCCATGTTGGTCAAACTGGTTTTTACTGTTTCAAAAAAAAAAAAAACCAGTCAAACCAATCCAAACATCAAAAATGTAATGTTTAACACCTGTGGGGGGACTTCCTCCCTACACACAAAGAAGTAGGGGAAGTGTCTTTTCCTGTCTGTTCTTTGAGGCCAAACTTTGATCATTCTAATTTTGTGATGCTCAGTTTTGATTGCTTTTTGGTGATGGTTCTTCCCATTAACAGTGTTGTAGTCACTGTATAGATTGTTTTTTTCCTCTTGACTTAACTTTGCATCAGTGCTTAACTCTTAATAATTTTTCACTTCCATGCTGTGTCATGTTATTTCATGTTCCTAATGCAGGTTGTGATATTTGCTCTTACTTTTCAAGGTTGGTTCCCAAGAGTCTATTTACTCCTAGTGCAACTCCCTTTCCAGTTTGAGTTGCTGTCACCAGGTAGACAGCATTGTGTAGTTATGCTATGCTGTCATGGTCTCACCAGCTTTTCATGAGTGTGGATAAGTGAATAGGCTATCAGTTAAGGGATTTACAGATTTTAACACATGATTATGGACAGGAAGTCATTTTTTTTTTAAAAAAAGGAAAGTATTCAAGTAACAAGGAAAATAACTAGCTAATCTCTACTATAGGTAAAATGATATCCACCTTGGAGCAAGATTTAAAGAAGTAAATCTACACAGGTTTAAGGTTTCACAAATATTTATTATCAGTGCCTAATTAATTTGCCATAGTTCTATATCCCAGGCTTAATTAGAAAATAACCTTCAGTTTGCTCCAAACTTTATCTTAGGATCAAAAGTAAGCTCTCATTTCCTTTCTCCTATTTTTAATCTTCTCAACCTGCTGGTTCAGTGCATTGTATCATATGTCCTAATACCCATTCATTCCCTCTCTATTTATTTTTATGAGGAAGAGACTGACTTTCTTTTCCATTCAGCTTCTTACTTCAGGTACCTGGTTAAAATTGAAAGGAGAAAGGGGAGATGATTATATCACCTCTCCATGGATGTTCACGACCCCAAAATATTCTCGTATTGTCTCTTTGTGATTAGGTAAAATTTTTCTGATTCCTGACATTCTTTTCCTCCATTTGCTTCTCCTTAGGGGTGCTGATGTTGATCTTTGAATTGGTTGCATCTACTTGAAATAATTTTCTTGGCTAACCTCTTCAGACTTCTAGCTTGTTTCTGAATCTCTTAGATCCATTTCCTATTTATTTTAAATATTTTAAAACATTTTAAAACACATTTAAACATAACAAGTAGGTTTTCATTATTTCCCTTGAGATTCTTGACCTATTGTCCCTCCAGATGAATTTTGTTGTTTTTTTATAACCCTAGAAAGTAATCTTTTGGTGGTTTGATTGCTATGACACCAAATAATTGATTTAGATAGTATTGCCATTTTTATTATATTGGCTCACCTTACCCATGAGTAATTAATATTTCTTTAATTAGATCTGTTTTTATAAGAAATAGGTTATAAAATCCATTCACAAGATTCTCCATCCAGGTATATGTATTGGAGAGAAATGTCTCCTTTTCTTTACTAAACTTTCCACTTTCACGTTTCTTTTGCCTGAAAGAGGCAAAATCTATTGTCTGTTCCTACTGACTTCCTACTTCTGCTTTATCCTATTTCGCATATGACTTCATGGTTGCACGTGAGGGTTTGTTTTTTCTTTTTTCTGTCATAAAGAAGCCTACATTTCTAACACTTGAAAATAGTGAGCCTTCAGTTGAAAAGTGTGGCTATGGAAGTCTCGTTTCACCTGAATGCATCGTAGATATGTGAGCACTATTAAATGGCTACAGAGGATGGATGGAGCCATTTTGGCAGTGGCCCATACAGTAGAATAACTTCGTGTTCATAGCATTTTGTTTGCCATATGGGTGCTGACTTCCATAGAGAAAGAATAGGAGAAATAAAGTAAGCTATGATCACTATAAACAAGGGAAATGGAGGAAGCCATTTTGGTGTGTGACGATAATATGTTTATAGCTTTTTTATAGGTCATCTTTTCCTATTTTTGCAGTTAGCCATGTTTCCTCTGTTTTGTTTAATTCAAATTGCTCTGAAAGAATGAGGAAGTAAAGGACCCCTACCTCAAGCCTTCAAGTGTTCCCTGCTACTTTTCTTACTGTCTCTCCATGGCTGACATTTCCTAGAAGAAGGCACAGTCACTGAAGTCAAGTCTGTGATTTTGGTGTTCTGCAACTAAATGGAAAGAGAGAGAGAAAGAAAAAAAAGTTCCTAAACCCTTTCCTTCTTGAATCCTGTAATCCAGAACGAGAGTTAAGAATTAGCGTCTCTTCATTTAATTGCAACTATCTCGTGCCATACTGAGAAGTAAGTACCTTTGCTTGATAAATAAGTCTTTTCTATGTCCATAAAATGCAAAATGGGCAGACCAAAAGGATTGAAAGAGATGGACTAAGCAGAGCGATTTTGTATTTTCAACAGTTTTTTCACATAGACTTATTGTCTATGTGGGGCAGTGTGGTGGATAAGATCACTGGTCTTGGAGTCAGGAAGATCTGAGTTTAAATTCTTCCAGGGACAGTTCCTAGCTGAGTGACCTTGGGTCAGTCACTAAACTTCTGTTTTCCTCAGTTTCCTCATCTATAAAATAAAGATAATAATAGCACCTGCTTCTCAGAATTGTTGTGAGGATCAAATAAGACTATTTGTAAAGTGCTTTGAAAATCTTGAAGTGTTATATAAATGCTAACTGCTGCTGCTGCTGCTACTACTACCACTCTGTCACCACCACTATTATTTTTACCACCACCACCACCACCACCACCACCACCACCACCGCCAGTCAGATTCATCCATCCCATCATTTAACATTAGAAAAAAAAGAGTAGGATACACACACACGTACACACTTATACGTATATATCAAGATAGCTATAGAAAAAAATCTATATATCTATTTTCTATATCTGTGTCTAATATCTATAGCCTCTCTGTATATCTATAGCTATCCATCCATTTCTCTCTCTGTCTCTCTTTCTAAGACTGGACCTGTGATATCCCTGGTACAGGCAACTCTCAGTGTGCATACCCCCCCTACAGATGCAAATCAGCAATCCTTCCATAACTTAAAGCTTTAAATAACTTTTTAAATAGCTTTAAACCCTGAGTGGTTCAGTCAGTGACTTTCTTGTGGTCCTACCATTAGGATGTGTCATCTGCAGGTTTTTTTGACTCAATGGCTTGTCCTCTGTCCACTTCAACACTCTGTCTCTGAAATGAGTCTACATCCTCTTTTTAATGAATAACCAATGATAATAGAAATTCATATTCTCGATGTAACAGAGTGAAGCCCTTTCCCATTACTATAGGGTCTTTTAAAGAGAAGGATTGAGTTGGGAGAGGTAGGAGGGAAGAAGAGGAGGAGGAGAGAGTAGAGGGAGAATACATTTTGATCATTTTCTCTTTTGATTATGGGGGTGTGTGTGTGTGTGTGTGTGTGTAAAAGCATATGTACAATTACCAAAGAGCCCACTTAATTTTGAACCTGTGCCAATATTTGTGCAAGAAGTTAAATGCTTGATGTTGGGATACTGGTCACAGCAAAATCAATTGAAATATATAAATAATGTGTGTTTTTATTTGACATTTTAAACAACTTTAGAGCTAAACATTCTGTTCTCTTAAATATTATGCAGAGGCTGCTTTCTGTTTTACTACAGTGTGCTATGGATCTTTATCTCCCTTTTTTGGGGGATGACACACCAAGAGGACAAATGACTCAGTGGAGATAAGTTTGCTTGTAGTCTTTTTTTTTTTTTTAATAGGGTGTCTTAGCTCAGTGATGTACTTTTCCTAACCTCAGAAGTTTTCGCTGTCATCGAAAACAAAACTGAACACTATTATTTGACCAATTATTTTAAGAACTCTTCTTTCCTTTTTCAGATTTCCCAGCCAAGTTAAATTTCATAAAGCAAGAGAGAGGGAAAAGGAACACTTTGATATGCTGGCTTGCAAGTCAGGCTGACTTAAAACTCCTAACTGGAAAAGTTTTATCTTTTTATAGTTGGTTAAAAAGCTTTGCCAAGTTAAAAACCCAGACCTTCCCTCCTTCATGAGCCATTTTTTTGATGGACATAAATTCACTGCTTCCATTCCGCACTGCTGCTCTCACATCAGTGCAGGAGAAAGCCTTTACATCTTTCTGTGAAATGCCTTTTGTCTTTCTTTTTGCTGCCCAAAGATTTGGTGTCAGCAGCTGAAGGCCAGGGGCACAGTTTGCATCAGTGAAAACGATCTCATTGTTATACCTTAAGCAGGTTTAGAATCTTTCTCCCATTAGGAGTGTAACAGAAACTGGAATTCTGAAACTGAATATGTCCAAAATGGAACTCATTATCTTTTCCCCTAAACCCTTTATCCCTCCTCCCTTCCCTGTTACTGTGGAGGGTAACATCATGTTCCCAGTCCTTAAGGTTTGAAACCTAGGAGTCATCTGAGACTCTTCACCTTCTTTTTCCCCCTACCGCCCAATATCTAATCTGTTGCCAAAGCCTGTCTGTTTCACCTTTGTAATATCTCTTGAATCTGCCCCTTTCTTTCCTCTGACACTGCCCTCACCCTAGTACAGGCCCTCATCACCTCATGTCTTGATTCCAGCAATAGCGTGCTTCAAGTCTCTCCCCCTCCAGCCTTTTCTCCATTGAGTCACTAAAGTGGTTTTCCTAAAGCTCAAGGCGGACCTTACTCAATAAGCTCCAAGGCTCCCTATTGCCTCCAGGATCAAATACAAAATGCTCTTTTTTGGCATTCAAAGCCACAACCTAGCCCTTTCCTACCTTTCTAATCTTCTTACACCTTAACTCCTTGTCATGTCTTCTTTGATCCAGTGACACTGGCTTCCTGGCCATTCTGCAAACAGGACACTCCATCTCTTGACTTCCAGGCATTTTTTTTCTGGTTGTCCCCCATGCCTAGAATACTCTTTCTCCTCTGCTTCAACTGCTGACCTCTTTGGCTTCCTTTAAGACCCAACAAAAATCCCACTGCTTCCACATGAATTGTGTCAGTAAGATCCTAAGATTACTTGGCCAGATAAGGTTTCAGACACTGGAATCATCTCTAAAGCTGAACTGCCAAGCATTCAAACTCTGTTCAGAGAGTGCAACTCTGATAGGCTGGCCATGGTGTTTGAATGCCAAACCCATGCTTATCCCAAAGGTTATTTTATAGAGTGTTCACACAAGGCAAGCGCTCACATGGTGGTAAGAAGAAGAGGTACAGGAAACTCTTGAGGTCTTTCTGAAGAACATTAGTATTGGCTGTGAGACATGGGAGACTGGCACAGGACTGTCCAGCATGGCGTGTCCGTATCGAAGAAGGTGTTGTATTCCATGAGAAAAGCAGAATCGTAGAAGCGCAAAGGAAATACGAGCTAGGCAAATCCAGAACCACATCTGAATGTTCTAGTGGCCCACTTGTGCCAATCTATAGTAGAGCCTTCCAAACTCATATTGGTCTGATCAGCCACAGCTGAACACGCCATACCTTGACTCCAACATTGTGGTGTCATTGGTCTTCTTTGTAAATGAAGGATGAACAACAAAGCCTTACCTTGTAAAGGAAGCTTGTCCCACCCTCCCTTAATTCCAGTGCCTTCCCTAAATTATTTTGTCTTTATCTTTTTTATAGCTTGTATGCATTTATTTGTATGTTGTCTTATACATTAGATTGTAAACTCCTTGAGGGCAGGGATTGTCTTTTGCCTTTTTTTGTATCCCTAGCACTTACTGCGGTTCCTGGTACGTAGAGAGGGCTTGATAAATGTTTATTGATTGGTTTATTGAATTGAGTTTTACATTTGGGTCTCCTATTCCAAATCAGGGTTCTGTAGGAAAAATCTTCTTGTGCATTTGTTACACAGTTGGGCTATGGGAAATGCCAGAGTATGCTGGCCATTGGTTCATCTGTCCTGGATTTTGTCTCATTTTTTACCTAGGGATATTTTGGGGGAATCATACGTGATGATTAGTTCCTTCCCCTAGTTCTTAGCTTATGTCATTTTTGAACCAGAAACCATCTTATGTATGTCTAATGTAAATGGTGATGGATGTTAGTATCTGGTAATCTATCAATGGTTAACAAATTAACTGATGTGATATGGAGATATTGGGGTGTGGAGAATCTGCTGTGTGTGATAGCTGAAAGAACTGAAGTGTAAGAGATAAAAATTGCAGGGTAGAGGTGGTGTTGGGGAATAGGCATGGGGAAGGAGGTTAGAAGGCGAAAAGAGATGAGCTGAGCTGAGAATGGCTGCTGTGAGTTTGGATATGAGAGGAATCATCGGAGTGCCTGGTGAAATCAGACGATCTTGCATCTTCAATATTTTAAGAGGGCCAATAGAATAGCTCTGTCTTGACCTGGGGTATAGAACTAAGAATAGAAATGAGACCACTTAGTCAGAAATCATTGAACTCAAGGTAGTGAATCCTTGGGTGTAGCCTTTCTTCAAATAGATGGATGCAGGCTCTGTGAGATATGCCCTGTATCTCTAATTTACCACCTTCTATAAGTAGGAAGACCTGACTTCCATTCCCACCCAGATACTTATCAACTGTGTGACCTTGGACAAACCACTTAAACTCTGTCTTCCTCAGTTTCTGCATCTTAAAGTGAGAATAATAATAATGATAATGATACCACTACTACCACTACTACTAACACCAACCTCACAGGATAAGGTAAAATGAGATCATTTTTGTAAAATGCTTTGTGAACCTTAAAATGCTATCTATTTAAATGCTAGTTTTTACCTGTATCCCCTTATTCTCTTCGATTATTGTAGTTTCTTATAGCCTAAATGCCTAACTCTGTTTTATGATATAGACTGCTCATTTCAGAGGAGGGTTCCTGAACTATATAGTCTTGAGTCTTGAACAACAAAGAAGATCCCAGCCTTGAATGCTTTGGGTGGTGGCTGAAAACGAGATTAGTAGCAACTTCAGGGAGCTTCCCTGGGGGTGACCACTGTTATTTTGTCAGATACTTCTGTACTGTCAGAAGTTTAAAAATGTACCATGAATGTTCTTAACTCATCTTAATGACTTTTTCCTCAAGTTATTAAATTTATGGATCTATTTCTTTTACATTTTCAGTTATTTTATCTGATGGTTTATTTTTTATGTTTTCAACATGTATTGTTGTTCAATCGTGTTTGCCTCTTTGTGATCCCATTTGGGATTTTCTTGCCAGAGATATTGGAGTGGTTTGCCATTTCCCTCTCCAGCTCATTTTTACAGAGGAAGAAACTGAGGGAAACAGGGTTAAGTGACTTGCCCAGGGTCACAATTTGAACTCGGTGAAACTGAGTTTTCCTGACTTCAGCCCTGGTGCTCTATCCACTGCGCCACCTAGCTGCCTGTGACATGTACCATCTCAGGAAAACAAACTCCGTTATTTATTGTCTACATTGGAGAATAGAACTTCCTTTTGTCTATCATTCCTTTATTTAAAGCTTCAGTACTAGTTTGAGGCCACTAAGTGGTGTGGTGGGTAGAGTCTTGAATTTGGAATTAAGACTTGAATTCAAATTTGGTCTCAGACACTTAACTAGTTCTATGACCTTAGGCAAGTAGTTTAACCTCTCTCTACCTCAGTTTCCTTTCCTATAAGATAGGTATAATAACAGCACCCTTCTCACAGGGTTGTTGGGAAGATCAAATGACATACTATTTGTAAACACTTAGCACAGTGCTTTGCATATAGTAGGCACTGTAGACATGCTAATTCACTAAATATTTAGTGATAAAGGCTAAACCTTGATTATAATACACTTTGATTATAGTATACCAAACCTGAAGAGTACTAATATTAATTATTTCTCCATCTATCTGTCCATCCATACATTTCTATCTAATCCATCTCTCTCCTATCTCTGTCTATCCATCCATCCATCCATCTATATCTATCTATCTATCTATCTATCTATCTATCTATCTATCTATCTATCTATCTATCTAT
>NW_020945237.1:3202612-3260510 GCF_900497805.2 Vombatus ursinus | reverse complement strand
TATCTATCTATCTATCTATCTATCTATCTATCTATCTATCTATCTATTCTATCTCTCCTACTATGAAAGATCCTCAATTCTCTTCACATTTGATTGTTGTTTTTCTCTTGAATTTTGACTGGTAGTCATTGCAGTGATTTTGTAAAATCCAAGTTATAGTCAAACATGTCACTAGATTTAGATGGTGACTCTGAGGTCTCCATGCAAATTGATGCCATTCAGGAAGCATTTCTTGTTTTTTTCTTTTTTTTTTACATGAAAATTTTTCACTATGACAAAGACATCATACAGTTTTTATGATCTTGGTCTTTCCTTCTTGCCTTTGTACAAGGCCAGAAGAGAAACATTTGCAATTTTTATAACCTTGAATCGGACTCCAGGAATATCACCAACAGCATGACCTTTTTGACCAAATCCAACAATCAAAACTTCATCATTTTCCTCAATAAAGTTCAAATAGCCATCATTGGGAACAAAGGCAGTGATTTTTTTTGCCGTTCCTAATCAGCTGGACTCTCACACACTTCCTGATGGCAGAATTGGGCTGCTTGGCTTCCACACCAACTTTTTCCAAGACAATCCCTTCTGCGTGAGATGCTCCTCCAAATGGGTTGGCCTTCAAGGCAGTGCCCAAATGAGCTTTCTTGTATTGTTTGTCATGCCACTTTTGGACTCTCCTGTGGCTTCGGAGCTTTCTAGCAGTATGAAGACCACGGCAGTTACCCATGCTGCCGCCGCCCGGGCCAAGAGGAAAGAGCCAGGAAGCATTTCTTAAGCAGCTATGTGAGAGGGAGGACATGGTGATGGTTTTAGTTTGGTGGCCCCCCTTCACCCCAGAAATAACAATAGCACACAGAACCAATGCAATTTGAAGAGTTTGGGAGTTTTCAGTGACAATCATGGATCAAGGAAATCGACTAAGGTGAAGGGTGTGATTTACATATGGTAATTCTAAAGCTATGAACCTTTATGTATGTATTATAAGAATAATTTTACTGAGACAGAGCTTAGAGAAAGAAAAAATAATTTCCTGGGGCATTGGCTAGAGTATGTGAAAATTATATTCATTTGGAAAAAGAAATTGATTTTTCCTTCTTTTCTTTCACCTTCAGAATTTTCACTTTTCTGCTTTTCCCCTTAGACTCTAGAGAGAATTCATTATCACTGGATTACATGTTAAAGTAACTAACATAATGTCATAGATCCATATCTCTACAGCCAGAATATTAGAGATCATCTAGTTCTCCTCTTCTATTTTATAGAAAAGGAAACTGAAGCTCAGAGAGATAAAGTGACTTTCTCAGAGTCATATAGATATGGAGGCAGAGTCAGGATTAGAACCAGGTCATCCTTTTGCTTCACCGTGATGTCTCTAGTTAGACCTTTGGCATTTGGAAGTATTGATCCATGGGAAAATGTCCTAGGCCTATGCTGGAAGTCCCATTCTTCTCTCTTCTGTCATTTGCTTTAATTTTATGTACTCCACAATTACTTTAGGGGTCTCTGTAGGACAATATTAGCCTGTTGTTTTTCCATCTTTTCTCCCCACTTGCTGTTTTAGATTTTTCTCTTCTCATCTTTATTTTTATTTTTCTTAATACTCCTTTTCTTCTTTTTTTCCTCATTAGTTTTCTAATGTTTCCTCAGGCCCTCACTTTGAGCCTGATGACCTAATGCTTGTCTTATACTGTATTTACGGTTTGTAAACATCTCAAGAGGGAAGCTACTATTCAAGATAAAGTCATACCAGATAAACTTAATTTTTTTTGGAGTGTGTGTATGTGTGTGTGTGCGTGTGTGTGTGCGCGCAAGATTATTAATTTGGTAGAAAAAGGGAATACTAGGTCAAGATGAAAAAAAAATTTGAATGACTCATGGAAAGGGTCATTATTAAAGAGCTGGAATTACCTTGGAGGGAGGTCTCTAGTAGAATGCCCCCTTGGCTCTCAGCTCCTGCCTCTCATTCTTAAATCTCTTTTCTGCCTTAGATTCTGTATGGTATATATCAAAGGATCATGGGGTTGGAGCTAGAGGTGATCTAGGCCAACCCACTCTTGGCCAAGAGAGATAAGTAAATTACCCAAGGTTACATAGCGAACCACATAGAGAGTAAGTGGAAGAGTCAGGCCTTGAACTCAGGTCCCCTGACTCCAAGTACAGCCCTTTCTTTTTCTTTTCAGTGAACCATGCTGTCTTGGACGAGGTGTCCTTTGGTAGAATGTAAGTTCCTTGAGGGCAGAGATTGTCTCTCTTTTTTTCTCCTTTGTATCTATCTGCATTGCCTTGAACATCATGTGAGCTCAATGTTTGTTGAAATGAATTAATTTCATTTTTAATAAGCTTGCCTGCCTGATTTCTCCAGTACATAGCAGATTAGAAGCAGATCAGATGGTGGTGGGGATTGGGGATGGGGTTACTTCTGCTAGAGGTAGACATATTGAAAGCAGCAAATAGTGATAGCTGACAGCAGAGCTAAATATAGAACTATAAATAGCAGACAAAAGAATTCACACCTGCAAGGGGCCAGTTAGCAAAAGGCAGAGCAGCTCTGGGAAGCATCAATAGACCACGAGACTTTTATTGTAACAGACATAGCACATATAATAGCTGATGTTCTGAATTGACACAAGTCATCAATAAGTTAAATTGCATTTAGTATCATTTGTTTAATATGATAGGGAAATGTCATATATTTTAGAGGAATTTCCATTAAAAGGGGATCAGATTTTTTGCCACTTAAAGGGCAGACTTTTATGTGGAAAATTCACTGATATCAATGACCATATTCTCTAAAGATACTGAATAAAGGAGACCTTCCTGTATTTTTTAGCTTTTGTGTACCACTCATGTAACGCATTGTCTCCATCTTCATCATCACCATGAACATCATTACCTGTCATCAATATTTCAGAGATTTGGGATTTGATTGGTGGTCAAGTTTCCCTTAAAAAAAACTTTTATGAAGGAATATTTACTTTGGAGGTGTAGTAAGAACAAACATACAAACATTCCTCTCTTTTCCGTCTCCCCAGCCTCCAACCTCCCCACCTCAGCTGCTCTGGTCTCTCGGGAGGGGAGAGGATTAGGTTCCCAGTTTAGCTAAGTTCCTATATTGAATCAGTCCCACCAGATTCCAAGTCCAAAGTCCCCAGGACTTACATCCTAAGACCCTGACCCTAGGACTCTGAACTTCTCTCCTTGGCTGGTGGCAACCTCCAGCCTGGAATTCTGGGCTCTAAAGTCCCCATGGCTTGAGTTCCTAGGTCTAGAAATACAATCTGTCTACTTAGAACTGAAAAGGACAAAAGTAGACCAAAATTTCAAGCACATTTCTTAGGGATACCTGGCTTAGAGAGAGAGGAAGGAGACCTTTCCTTTCCCCCACTTTACTGCATGGTGTCCTTGATATGGGCGACCAAAACTTTCCCCAGTGTCTCCCTACAATCTGTGCCTTGTGCAAAGAAAGTGGCTAAAAAGTGATGGCCATCTGGTGGCCAACCTGCTGGTGATAAACCTTTCCCATTTAGCTCAGTTAGTCCTTGGATGATGTCTGTCCCAAACCACAGCCAGGCATATTCCCCAATCATGGACCTATCATAGCTTTTATTCTCCAGGGATAGCCTTGCTTAACTCTCAGTGAAGCATTAGGTGAGTGACTTTATACAAATAGAATTATAACTATTTACACTAATTTAGCACTCTTTAGTTGTGAGGGAATATCTTACTTGATCTTCACACCACCTTCTAAGGTATGTAGATCAAGTATTATATCTGTCTTTAGATGACGAAATTGTTACATGTCCAAGTCACACAGTAAATAAATGGACTCCAATCCAGATGTCCCTTTTAATAAGAGCAACACACAGACACACACACACACCCTCTTCTCCTTCCATTATTATCATTTTGAGATAACTGAACTGGAAAACCTAAATAATACCTCCCAGCATTTATGTGGCATTTTAACATTTGTTATCTTATCGATCCTTACGACAACCCTTGGAGCTACGTTCTATTATTATCCCCATTTTACAGTTGAGGAAATGGAGATTGAAAGAGATTGAGTGACTTGCCCAGGGCCACACAGCTAGTAAGCATCTGAGGCAGGTTTTGAACTCCAGTCTTCCTAATTTCATCTCTAGCATGCTATTCATTGCAATATCCAGCTGCCTCTTAAGAAGCTACCTCTATTCTTTTTGGGAATCCTTTGACCAGATGATGGGTTCATCTGAGGAATGCTGATAATATATGCTTTCTGATGAAAAGATCCTCAGCATCTCCAGAGCTGATTTAATGTTTAATGCCTTTGGTATGTTTGGTGCTGGGGATATGAGGACAGTGACAAAAATAATGCTTGCTTTCAAGGAGCTTACATTCTGCTCAGGGCAGGCAAGATGCCACAGTTATATAAGTAAATGTAATACACAGTAGTTTGATGCATATTGTATCAAAAGACTAAAAAAATACATAAAACTGAATTTAGATGCTTCCAAAAAAAGTCTTCAGATTTAATTTAATGCAGCAAAGATGAACTATGTATGGAATTTTGATCATGACAGTATCTCCTCACAGTGATGAAGAGAGGGACACAAAGACGTTTTTAAAATGAAAGAGAGATGGTTGCTTAGGAACAACCTGATACGAAAGTATAGACTATGGAAATTCATTAATTTATTTAACGAATGTTTAGTAAGTACCTTGTAAATCGTCTATTGAAGTTCAGTGTGGTGCCTCATCATGGTGGAACCTTTGGTTGTCCAAGGCTGTGACCTTGGAGTTGCACATTCCAACAGGGCCTCCCAGACTAAAAGGATTCCAAGTATGAGTCTGACATCCCCTACATCTGCCGTCTTGGGACCAGCCTGACTAAGTTAGTAGAGGCTCATTACTAGAGGGGTGGCCATGTGATAGTGAAGATTTTGACCACATCAGCTTCGAAAGATCACCTAGTAATCAATGTCAATAAGCGTTTGAGAAGCACTCCCCTTCCCATGAGAAAGCTTTGCCTCTGACATTATTTTCCGTTTGTGTCTCCACTTAGAATGTAAACTTTTGAAGACAGGGACTGTTTCTGCCTTTCTTTGCATCCCCAGGGCTTAGCACAGTGCCTGGCACAGAGTAAGTACTTAATAAATGATTGTTGACCTACTATGTGCCGGGCACTGTGTTGGGCTCTGGGGACAGAAAAATAAAATCAAGACTGTCCCTGCCCTCAAGAAACTTCCTTTCTACTAAGTCACAGAGGAGTTGCATTGGCTGTCACTTGGCAATTCAATAGTGTAACTTTTAAGCTCTTCAGAAATGAAATTCATCTTACTAGTCGTGTGACCTTGGGCAAGTCACTTAACCCCATTGCCAAGCCAAAAAAAAAAAAAAGAATAAAAAAATAAAAAAGAAATGAAATTCATCTGGTCAGGTTGCATAACTCATCTTTTAGCCAGACTCAGAAATAGTTCCTCTGGGTAAGAGACATTTTATTTTCATTTATTTTATTTCATTCTATTCTAGTGGGATGGAGTAAAGAGATAGGTAATAGGCATAGTAGATGAGAACTGGCCTTGGAATCAGGAAGTTCAAGGCCTGCTTCTGACCCACACAGGCTCTGTGACCCTGGGCAAGTCACTTAACCTCTTAATGGGCCAGCCACCTCTCTGAAACTCTCAAGTTGTATGGGATTTACTGATCTGCACTGATGAAGGGAATTTTCTCATTGGAAATTCCCTATAGCAGTAGAGTCAGAGGCACCCACAGGAAAAGGTGTTACACAACTGATTGATAATCAGAGAAAGCTGTCCTACTTTCCTCTGTTCCTCCTTTCTTTGTAAAGAGGGGAAGAGGGCTGCCTTTTTCCAGTGAGTATCAATTGCAGATCAAGCCCTGCCCTATAGAGGCCACTATGAAAGTATTAGATTTGCCATCTTCCCCCCCACCCCCCATCATGCATCACTGAAAGTGCCTTCCTGTGACTTGGCCCATTTTCCCCTGTGGGTCCTGCTCTAGAATGTAGTGACCTTTCATTTTTGAGGTTAATATGAGCTCTGAGCACAACCTAGAAGCCTAAAAAGCTTAACACCCACCATAAAACTTCACATTCTTAATGTTATAGTGCCCCATACCTAGCTACCCCTGTTGCTGATGCCACATGTATGATAAATCTGAGTGTAGGTGTCTATGGAGGTCATAGTGCATTGCTCCCTAGATGGGGTTGAACCCACAGGCACCCAGCTGTGCATATAGACACGGATTTTCTTCTGTGGTTCTCGCAGAGTGACCGACGGGAGCACAAACTTTGACTTTCAAAGGACCTTAGATGATTGCCTAATGGAATTTGTCAGTCAGGACACTTATTGGCTTCCTTTAGTGCTTTTAAAAAAATTGAATTGGGCCTGATTAGTTGCATCCCTTAGATTAAATGATTTTTACCCCCCCTTCTCCCCCCACCCCTATGAAATCACCATTATCTTTATTTTGGCTCCCATTCCTGCATTCTGGAGAAGCACCACTGCGTTGCAAATCAATATCTTTCTGAAGAGACAGTGTGTTGTAAATTGCCTAGACAGCATATGTACGGTTACTCTGGCTGCAACGCTGCTGCAGAGCCCGGGTAGGCTTCCTTCCTGGGAACTCCACAGGCAAGTCCATCCTATTAAAGAAGGAAAAAAATTAAGTTTTTAGGAAATGGACAATTGCACGGCTGAAGCCCAGGAGATAGCTAGATAGGGTTTCCTTTGTGTTTGCCTGGTTCTTTTTTTCACGTCCGGTCCACCGAGACTAACCTGTCTTGAGGGATTTCTGGTTTTTTTCCTGCTTCCCCCTCTCTCAGTTGTAGTACAGCCGTACCATTTCAGCTTGCTAGTGCAGAAAGATGTGAATTCAGTTGCTGAATGAGCCTGGCCTGACTGCAAACACATTGCTAGAGACATGTTAAAGAGTTGCAGGTGAATCTAGCTTGATCCAGAAAACAGCAAAACGGTAAGACAGAGCTTGTTTGGAATAGAGCAACATTTTTTTTTTTTAAATAATGGAGCATTTTTGCTAGCCTGCATCCAGACTATGAAACACTTACAACTTGAAAAGGATTCATTTTGTGCATGTCATTTTTTCTTCTCCTTTTTTTTAACTGCCAAAAAAAAACCAACCCATAGGTTGATGCATGTGGTATTTAAACCTATAATCTGACATGATGCTGCACACAACATAGAGACTCTTAAAGCTCCCTAGGATATCCCTTGTAGTTTGTAAACATCAGCATCATGATTAGATGCGGAAGAGGCTTAAGGAATGTATCTCTTTGCTATAGCTGAATCTTATTTGTCTTGAAACTAGCCTTATTCATTACAACCTAAAGAGATCTCATGGATGATTTTGCCAGGTTATGCTTGGCTGCATGCCCTTTGGGACAAGTGGGCGAAGGACGGGAGACCACTTTTTCTTCCGGGTAAACTGATGTCCCTGAATTCAGCCTGATCTGATCTGACTGGAATAAATATCTCTAGTACATTTGGGATTTTTGGATCTCCCTACCCCCTTTTCCCTTTTGGGGGAGTATATACCATACTGGAGTGCACCTGCTTGAGGTGTGTGCTGCATAACAGAGGTTGGTAGGTAGGTATTTTACATCATTGCACCTGTGGTAGCTATTTGAAATGTTAGTTGCTAATGTAGCTCTCTTGGAAATGCCTGATAACTAGTGGAGTGCTAACATTTAAAATGTTCATGGAGTACTCCAGCATGTGGGAGATCTGGGGGCAATGGATTTGCTGTTCCAAAAAGACTTTTATCTGGTCTTGTAGGAGGTAAAAATGGAAAGTTGGGGTTGTATGCCTTAATTGGGAGGGGGCTTGGGTCCTTGTTTCTTTTGTTAATTAGCAAAGTATGTTTTGTATTGTGGAAGATGAAGGACTTCTGTTAATTGCAAGTGAGACCGTCTGTGTTCCCTGTTAGTTTATGTAAGGATTGGTTTATTGTGGCAGTGCAGAGGACATGGTCATATCATGCACATATCAGGGCTCCCGGCATTGGAGTTTTGCCCTAGAAAAGGATGTTTTGATTACGCTTGCTAAACCACAAACAGTAATGCAAGTCAAATTTAATTGTGGAGTTGGAGGCTGAAGATTAGTTGGAGAAAACAGTAACTTCTTCCTCTAATATGGTGGTCAGAAGCCTGTTAGCTTTGTGGAACTTGAAGAAAGAAAACTTGCTTATATAACAGATGTATTGAGATAGAAACTTACAACTTCTTATTTTTTTTTTTTGGGAAAAAAAATCTCCAAATATGCTATTGCACCTGATTTGCTTTCCATAGAGATGATGGTTTACTCTCAACTCAAATGGTTAGTAACATGCTTTCCCTAGGAGTGTTGGCTTTTTAAAAAAATCTCAGATGTTTTCTTTGAAAATAAAGATGGAGAAGAACAGCATATTCTGTCCTGGATTTCATTTTACCCTGTTTGTTTAAAAAAGAAAATAACTTTGTTTCTGTTTAGGAGATGATGCACCCTGTGTTTACAGTTTCTTTTACTGTCAGAGAAATGATATGTTCAAGCTATTTTTATTTCTACTTTCACCTTGTCTTAAATGTGAGGTTTTCCCAGTTCTGGCCTTCTGGCGACTGATTTGTACCTGCTTGGAAAAAAAGTAACTGACGAGTCCTCTTTTTTTTTTTTTTTTTAAGGACAACAGACTAGCAGGGTGTTGGTTTTTTAGGTTTTGTTTTAAAAATCATTCATTTGTTAAAAATATTTATTAAGTAACTAGTCTGCAAAAGGAAGGCATTGAGCCACATGCTATGGGAGACATGCAGGTAAATTAGACTTGCTCCCTGCCCTGATGGACTTCAGATAGGTAATTTTCAGCTCTTCCTCAATTATTGTCTCACTTTCTGGTGAGTCATTAAGTCAATGCTTCCATGATTTTTACTTTTCCCACCAAGGGTATCCCTTTCCTACCTACAGTGGTTGTCTTCAATATATGTATTTTGAGGGTGGGAATGATGGGAAGAGATAAGTAAGGAGGAGAAGAAGACTGTTTTGAACAAAGAATGAGAGATAGAAAGTTGACATTTCCAAATTTTATATGGACATAAGAACAGAGCACTATCCCCCTTCTAAACCTCTGTCCTGACACACACCTTCTTTCCTTGCTGGCTAACACTTCTAAATTAAGGTCCTAAAATAACTAGCTTCATGATAGGGTTTGGGGCCATTAGGAAATGTAAATGAGAAAAACTTGAACTTTCTACTCTCTATAGAGTTTCAGGAAGAATGGTGAGTAAGGAATTTATTAATTTAAGAGGAAAACCTGTACCAGTTTTTGTTTGGGCTTTCCTATGGCCAGGTAATTGATCAGGGTAAGTAGGCCACTTGTATTTCTGTATAGCACCCTAGAATTTTAGAGTTGGAAGGGACCTTCGAGGGCTCTCATTGGACCTCCCAGTGCATGTAGAAGGCCCCTCGATGACATCCCTGACAGGTTGTCATTCTGTCTTTGCTTGAACACTTCTGGTGACAGGAGGGCATGTTCATAAGGAATGCTTGCCAGTTTTGGACACTTTGCTTGTTTAACCCGTCAGTTTTTCTGGGGAGCTACTTCCTCTTTGCTGAAATATTCATCAGGGAACTGATTGGCCCCTTTCCTGGTCCTGTTCCTTCTTTTGTTCCAGTCTCCCCTCTCTCCTGGGGCAAGTTCTAATCTTTCACCCTCTACAGGCAGGGGATGATGATTTTGGGGTCCTCTTTTTCCCATAAAGAGATTCCTAGGACTTTGGATTGGGAGGGGACCTTAAAAATGATCTCCAAATCTAGCAGCTTTCTCACTAAGACAATACATTCAGGAAGGTTGTGACTTGTCCAAGGTTACTCATTTAATTGGAACTGGAAGCTGGATTCTTCCTCTATGGAACCTTGTCTTCCATAATAAGACATTCAAGGACCCCACCAGAGTCATTTGTCTTAATTTAGACCTAAGAAATGGGGGATGGTAGGGGTTATGAGGGTAATGGCATATTAAACAGTTTTCCATTTGGTGAGGTAAGCCTAGCTCCATCAATAGCTTGTTCCTGCTCGAATTTCTTCCTGGTATTACTGTTCCTAGATCTAGCTGGTTTCTGACAGAGGATCATTTTCACAAAGCCCAGATTAGAGGCTCCAGTGGTTGTCCATTTGTTTTCGGCAGCTTTTAAAATCCCGAGACTGAGTCATTGACCGAGCATTTGTAGATGTCCACAGGACATTCTGCTAGAGACTTGAGCATCGTTTTTATAGAGGATGAAAATAATCATATGATAATGTGATGTGCTTATATCTTCCTCTCTACCTGAATCATCATCCTTCACAGAGAGGCAGCCAGGCATCGTGGATGTGACACTGGACTTGGAGTCAGGAAGACCTAGGTTCAAAACCTATCTTAGACACTGAGGTGATTGGATTAGATATCCTCTGAGATGTCTTCCAGCTCTAAATCTACGATCCTTGGATCTTTGCTTAGACCTAGGTCTTCTGGCCTCTCTTAGTTTACTTGAGTTGGTTATAGAATTGTCTGGATTGAATTGTTGTATGAGATTGGGGGAGAGGGGGAGTTACTTTGTCCAAACACCGTAACATGAAAATTAGAGTCAAATTGGTTCCATGTGAATCTAATTTTAGGGAGAAGTAGGGTCAGAAAAGATTCTTAAGCTTCTGATGGATCTCTAGAATGTCTGGTGCTTCCCTTCTTCCCGTTCCCATCCTGGTAGAGGCAGAAGCCCAAATCCTGTCCAATCTTGTCTCTATGTAGTTCATATAACATGTGAGTACTGAAGGAGGGAAGGCTTTTCACCTTCTCATCCATTCCTAATCCACTCTGACTCCTCACTAAGTTCCCTTTGCAGCTGCCAGGTAATTTGTAGCTCCTGGGCAATTCCGTGGTTGAGGTAGATGGTGGACATATTAAAGTGTCCTGGGAATCCTGTGGCATATTGATTTAGGGCTAGAAAGGGAATCTAGAGAGGTACATGCAGTCCAGTTCCCTCATTTTACAAATGAAGACTGACTCTTACAAACTGACTCTTCCATGGTCACAGAGGCAATCTATCATTTGAACTCACATCCTCTGGCTCCAAATGAAGCATTCTTTCTCTTGTACCATATTCTGTTGATCAGCTCATACTGACTAGAGTGAGAGGAGTGTGCTTTCTGTGTACTTACATTCCTGAGTGTTTGTGACAAAGGGACCTTTTTATGAAAAGAATTTTTTTTTTTTTAGGGGGGGAGGTGTCTTGGGGTATAGTTTGAGGAGTTCATCTGCTCCAACTGTTCATCCTTAAATGGTGTCTTGCTAAGAACAGAGTGGTTGATGGAGAAATACTTCATAGAAACATTGGGTTGTGTTTTCAGATGGCAGATAAACAGCAGGGTATGGACATCTGACTGCTCTCCTTTATTCCCATTTGAGGGTTCAGTTAGGATTCAGTATCGACTGCCATAGAAAATGTTCACACAGCTGGAATTTATGGGACCAGTCAGGAATTTATTAATGGATTGCAGTCAGTTTCATTATTGTTGAGCTTTCAACTCCTTATAACAGAACCGACATTTGAGCATTAAGAGGTTTCCATCCTTCCCCTGCTCCCCCCAGGGACCTTGTTCCCTGGGCTTCTCTTCATAATCTGTGTGCATGTGTAGTGACCTCTGAGCTTCTGAAAATTTTAAGCACATGGAAAGTCATTCAAATATTGTGCTTTTATGAATTCCTTTGAGGAAACTGTGTTCAAATAAGGGACCAGGTCTTGAGGCCAGGATAGGAGGAACATTAAATTTTAAATTGTATAACATTAATATTAAAGTTAGTTACTCATCCCTTATCCTGGCATTAATAATAAGTGGAAACTTTATTTTAAAAGATGACTACTTTGGATGGGGAGACTTAAGTTGTATTTGTTTCTATCACCATCTGTTCCTGAGCAAGAAGATAGTACACAACTTTTATTTCTCCTTCACGGAAGGGATTTAAAAATATTTTTTAATCTTTATTTTTAAATGCTGTTCGTATGGCTACCCAGGGAAAGGAATCATATCCTAATGGATCGATTAGCAATGATAGAGGTGGTTTTCTTTGCAGTTTCCATGTTTGATGATACTTTCTGGAGGCTTTATTTTTCATGGGGGATGGTATTTCTCAGTGAATATTTGGAAGACATAAACGTCAAAGGTAGAGACCAACTTATTTTGGTACAAAGTGGAAGGAGGTTGCAATGAAATGGAAAAACCAAGCCCTTTCCTTAGGAATCAGATATTATGGCAGGAGCCAGTTTCCTGAAGAAGTGGCAGAAACTGTTGTTGACTATGTTGAACACTAGAAAGTACGTATGAAAAGAAAAAATTCTATTGAATGAGCAAACATAATATTTCATCTCAATATTCTGTCGTATTATGTTCAACATAGTCTGTTTTATTACTTCACCAGGATTTTGATAACTGTGGAAATTTTGGAATTTTTGTTGATTTTTAGCCAGACTGCACTAACAGGTTATTTCACACGTCTCTATGTGAAGGGGACTCTTCTAAATGTATGATGGTTCTTTTTCCATAGGTGAGCCACGAGACTTATGATAATTAAATCCATGGGAGTTGATGAGATTAAGTGAAATGGGATAGAGAGAATAGTGATGAGGGCCCAGGGGAAAGCCCTGTGGGACAGCCAGGGTTAATGGGCATGACCTGGATGAAGATCCAGCAAAGGAGACTACAAAGGGGGTGGTCAGATAGGTGGGAAGAGCATTAGGAGAGAATGGTGTCATATAAACTGTGGCATGGTCAAGAAGGATGAGGAATGAGAAAAGGCCATTAGGTCCAGTGATTAAGAAATTGTTGATAACTTGGGAGAGAGTAATTTCAATTGAATGGTGAGGTCAGAAGCCAGACTATAAAGAATTTAGAAGAGGGTGAGAAGAAAGGAGGTGGTAACATGAAATGTGGAAGGCCGCCTTGAGGAGCTTAGCCTAAAGAGGGAAGAGAAATACCAGACAATAGCTATCAGGCATTGATGGATCAAGTGAGAGGTGTTTTTTTTTTTAAGGTTGGAGGGGACATGGGGTTGTTTTAGGGAAGGAGTTAGTAGCCAGAGACACATTGACAATGAGTAAAAGAGTGGGGATGATGGAGTGAGCAGTCTTGCAGAAAAGATGATATGGAATAGGATTACTTGTGCACATAGGGGTTTTCTTTGTCAAGGAAAAGGGCAGCCTCATCATGTGAGATGGAGTAGAGGCAGAAATAGTGGTAGAAGGGATCTGGGAGATGTGAACTGAAGAGGGCAGAAGAGGAAACTCACAGATAATAGTCTCAATTTGTTCTCTCTGAGAGAGTAGGGGGAGGAACAGATATGCAAAACTGAAGAGGACTGAAAAGTTTTGGAAAAGCTACTGTGGTGACTGGGGTAGTGAGTTAATTAGCAAGAGGATTGCTTTGCTGCAGGGAAGGCCCAGTTGAGATTGCACAATATAAATTTGAAGTGGATTCGGTCAAAATGGTTTTACTTCAGCTGCCTTCAACAGCACACAGGAAAGAGTAAAGACATAGTATGATTGGATGTTCATAATAATCCAGAGCTGGGTCTTGGCCAGGTAAGAATGATAATAGGAGAAAGAAGGCAAGGGATTCAAGAGAAAAGGATTCTTCACTAAGAGGTCAAGCTAGGGAAGCGGGGAGAATGTAGCTAGTGTAGGGGTGAGAATGATCTTGACTAGGAAGAAGAGAGAAAAGAAGTATAAATTTTCTCTGATGGAAACATGGACTGATAAGTCAGTAGAAAGAAAAGCATAAAAATTTTGACATTCTGAAAATGTCTAGAGTGTTTTAAAATCATCATATATTCCTAGAGATGTGAGTTAGAGGCCAGTGGGCAATGGAGAGACTTGGGAGGGCCAATTTTCAAATCTTGACAAGGGCAAGAATAGCTAATTCACATGGTAGGTTGGATCAATGCTACATCAATAATTCCTTTCTTGATTTAGATGGGATTTGCTAGTCTCTGCTGCCTGGGTTTGTAAAATAGATAAATAACCTCAATAGGTGAAACTATCCTGATTAGATAAGATTGTGGATGAAAGTACATATTATTACTAGTATTGTTTCCCTAGTTTAGACTAGAAGGTTATAGTGACCTATGGGATTGGTCAAATTAATTTTTCTGCACTTGGAATCAGTAACTAGGTCTGGGGAAAGCTTGTTATCTTTTCTTGAATTCCTAAATGTTTCTGTTAGGCCTTCATAAAATTCATTGCTGTGTCATTCAGGAAAACCTATGGGTAAAGTTACTCACACACATATGTGTCTATATGTATATGTGTGTGTGTGTGTATATATATATATATTTAGTTAATTAGTTATATATACAAAGTATATATGAAAAAAACTGATTCTACTGCTCAGAGCCTTGGCAAAATGTGGTCTGAAATTCCCATAATTTTTTGGGGGAAAGGATGCAGAAAAAAATTATAACTGATGAATATTGAAATGTTCATCTCCCCTGCTTTTCAAAGATTCTGAAATGG
This sequence comes from Vombatus ursinus, assembly GCF_900497805.2. Lineage (NCBI taxonomy): Eukaryota > Metazoa > Chordata > Mammalia > Diprotodontia > Vombatidae > Vombatus > Vombatus ursinus. Next base: position 3,245,980 of record NW_020945237.1, on the reverse strand, counting down.
ATTTCTTGGTCTGAGGGGTTTTTCCTTTCTACTTCCATTGTGCCCCTTAATCCCTCATTTGAACATGCTGTAAAATCCCATTATAGGCTGCTCATTATTACATGAATTATCTCAGCTCAAATCATGCTCTCCAGAACATTAACAACACTCAGAAAAAGTTTCATATAGCACAGCCTACAGTACGGTTGTCAGACCTATCTCCCCCAACATGATGGTTTATAGAGATAACTCTCTATATTTTTGCATGATTTTGAAGCCATGTGATCTAAGTATCCATCAAAGGATCTTGGAATGTTTAGTCTGGAAAAGAGAGAATTTTGGGAAAAATGGTCATCTTCCAAGTTTGTCCTGAGATATTCAACTTCTCTCCGGGGGCAAAGAGAACAATTGAAAATTACAGAGAAACTACATTTTTGAATTTTAACAAGAAGCTTTTATTAACCAGCAAGCAGCAAGTCAGGCAGATAGGAGGAGAAACAAGAGAGAGAGGTTTTGACAACTCAAAGATGGTCAGCTGGGATAACAGCTGCAGAGGTCAAGCAAGATGAAAATTGAGAAGAGGCCCGAAGTTTGCCTATCAGTAACTCTAGAGAAGAGTTTCAGTTTTATGATGAGGATGGAAGCAACTATTTGAGCATGGTAGCATCTAGTGAGGGGTTTTTAAGGATGAAAGAGACATGGGCATGTTGATAGGAAGCAGAGACGGATCCAGTAGATGAGGAGAGATTGAACATTAGAGATACACTAATTTCTATAGGCACAATATACACGTATGTATGTACCTCTAATTTTCTAGTCATAAAATAAGGAAAAATAATTACATGAAAATATTTTAGAATATTATATTAAAATTCAGATTGGAGAAAGAGTGAGGATGAAAGTCAGGGCAATCTATTGGGGAAGATGGGAGGGGAGAGGATCAAGGGTGCATGTGGGGTCTTTCCAAGGCAAAGAGGGAACTCTTGGAGAAGAGCCCTGTTTTTTTGGTGAAGTATTATAAGACGAGGTTCTTAGCACAGAGGCTGGGGAAGAGAGGGATGCAGGGGAGGTATCAAGACAGAAGAACATTTTTGGAGCAGCAGTTGTGATGAGTGTGATAGAGAATCAATTGGGGAAGAATAAAAGGATTGCCTTGGCTGTAGGGATGGACTAGGTAAGATGAACTCACAGAAATTTATAGTAGAATGGTGTCAGTCATTAGAGTTTCTAAAAAATAATATTTTGTTTTTCCCCAATTACATGTACAAACTTATTTTTAACATTTAAAAAAAAGTTTTGAGTTCCCCACTCCCCTGTCCACGAGATGGTAAAGAATTTGATATAGGTTATCCATGTGCAATCATATCAAATGTATTTCCATATTAGTGATTTTGTGAAAGAAAACTTGAACCAAAAAAGTATGTCTTTAGAGTTTTGTGACTTTCTCCTATCATTTCCAGCAGCAGATGAATAGGATGGAAAGAGGCAGATGATGGGAGTAATGCAGTGTTAGGACTTGGTGGTGTGTAATTGATAGTAGGACTATGGAATAATGGATTCAAGAGTAAAGGATAGGGTAGTGTTGAGCTGGTCTACTATGGACTCAAGATTGGAAAGGGAGGAGGGCGTACAGAGGGATAACAGGGCTACCAGTGATTGTGAGGATGAAAAGGAGGTTTGATAGCCACCAGGCATAAGGAGAAATGGAAAGATAAAAGGTTATCATCAAATAAATAAAATGTAGAGTTCTTAAAAATGGAATTGGAGTATTTGTGGGTGGTGGCAATTGAGGGTATGACCATCTCTTGAAATTTGGTGGAGGAATAGGTCATGGATACTGAGTAGATGGAAAAATTGGGAAGTTAGGGTATTGGAGGGAAAGTGAGCATGTATGGTGAAATCTCCTAGGATGAGGAAGGGTCTTGGGGGTAGAGAGGAAGATGGTAGGCCAGGTACTGAATCCATTGAGAAAGGGAGAATGTCCTGGGGATCAGCTGCCAGACCCAGGATTGGGTGATGGATTTAGATGGACAGAGTGATCCAGAAATAGAAGCTGCTTCTCTGCCCTCCCCTCTCACAGCTATTAGTGTTACTTTAAAAAAATTACTTTGTTCTTACTTTGCATATATTTCAACAGAATGTAACACACTCCCTCTCTCTACTACCCCTTGGCCTCCCTCACACCCTTAGACTTTGTTTTTTTTTTTTTTTTTTTGTATTCCTAGAACCTAGCACAGTGTCTGACCCATAAATAGTTGTTGATTGATCATGTCTTGTGGTAATGAGTTCTCTGTTACTAGAAGACGTGTTCATTGTAGGGGTAGGATGGTACTTGGGTTTGTAGAGAGAGTTCATTCCTTAGGAGTTTGGCTGGGTGAGCAGTGAGATCCCTTCCAAATCACAGGGCTATGATTCTCATGGTAAGATTCAGAAAAGAAAAGCGTATGGAAATAGGTGGCTTTATACACAGAGGTGCACACCTATCTCTGTATGCACAGTTTGTTATATATGTACCTGTAATTTTATAATCATGAAAGAAGGAAAAAGCAATTAAGTCAAATTATTTTAGTGACATATATTAGAATTCAGACTGCTGGGAAAACATCTAAATGTTTCATAATGGAATTAGCAACACAATTATCAAACCTGTAGGAGGTAATCACTGAAGCTGAATGAGGATTATAACAAAAATACATTCAGAGCAGCAGCATAAAGGGGCATTGCATTCTGAAGCCATGTCCATTAACCCATGGATTCAGGACGTGGAGGAAATTAGGTCAGACCCCAAAGAAATAATGTTTCTTAAATGTAAGATGTTTAATTAAAATAAAAGAATGATCCACAATATTAGAAATGAAATCCTTAGGTCCATAGAGGGCTACTATGGGAAGGAGTGTGGTGCAATGGATAGAGCCAGCCTTGAAGCCACACACTGACTCTGTGACCCTGGGACAATCTCCCAGGCCGCTCTGGAAGACAGTAAATTACAGTGTGAGTGCAGACCTGCCTTGGGAGAGGCAATTTCCTTACTTGTACTAATGAAATCACAGGTACAGCCCCTGTCCCATCATTTTCTATCTGTGGAAGTTTATTAACGTAGTTTTAGCAATGTTCTATTCAGAAAGAAGGACTAGCCGGTAAAGAACCTTTTCATAGGCTGATAAAATGGGAAAGGGAAGGGGGAAGGGAATAAACATTTTTATAGTACCTACTATGTGTCAGGCCCTGTGCTAGGCAATTAACAAATATTATTTCATTCGATCCTCACAACACCCTTGGGAAGTAGGTCCTATTATTATCTGCATTTTACAGTTGAGGAAACTGAGTCAAACAGATTAAGTGGCTGGCCTAGGTCTCACAGCTGGTTAAGTGTCTGAGTCCAGATTTGAACTCAGGTCTTTCTGACCCCAGAACTAGTACTCAATCCATAAGAATGGTAATATGGAGAGAGCTCTCATTAGTATAATTTTCTTATTCAGCTCTCTTTTGCTTATACAAACATGTAACATGCACACATGTGTGCATGCACATACATATATGTGTATGGTCTTTCATTTTGGGGGGAGATCTACCTTTACAAAAATGAATCATTCAACAAATATTGTTCATCTACCCTGGCTTGACCTTGTGCTAGATGCTATAGGGAGGCACAGAACAAGCATTGGGTATGGTCTGTGTCCTCTTGAAGTGTACGTTTTGGTTGGGAGAGACATAACTGAAACATATCCAAGTGATGATAAACAATATGAGGCTATATAGAATTAATTTAAAGCAATGAACTATAGGGCTAACCAAAACAATCCCTAGGAGTTAATAGATGGGGGAGATTTTTCTAGGCAAGTATTTGTGCTGTTTCTGGAAGGATGAGTAGGGTTTAGATAAGCAGTGAGGTTGAGGTGGGAATGATCATGGCTCAAGATGTTGAGTAGTAATGGGTTATAAAGACACCTAGAACAGGGTCTTGTGTGTAGGAGGTGCTCGGTCAGTGAGTTGTTGTTTGCCCTTTGTTTTTGAAGAGAACCAGTGACACCACAGGGTGATGCCTTGACTTGTGCGTGAATGGGATATAAGTGAGGAAGAGTTGTATGAAGTCATCAGCCTCATTCTCTCCTCCAGAGTCATCAAAGCCCAATTGCAGGAGAAAAGTCGGTGAGGATCAGTTAGGCTGAAGATGGATAATCTTAAAAACCAAACGTGAAAGTTTGGACTTAGAAATAGGGAGCCAGAGAAGTGACATGCAGAAAATGATGTTTAAAGGTGATGGATGATATTAAGCTGAATGAATTAGAAGGTAGAAAAGGCCGTGGGAGCTAATAAGTTGTTGGAGCATTCCAGGTGTGATCAATGTACAGGTTTGAGGAGCTGTATGATAATAATAGTCAATAGGAATAATAATGTAATAGTAGTAGTAATACTAATAGCTGAAATGTATATGGTGCCTTTACAATTTGTAAAATACATTCTAGACGTTATCTTATCTGGTCCTCACAGCAGCCCTATGAGGTAGGTGCTGTCAACATCATTTCCATTTTATGAATAAAAGAGATTGAAGCTGAGATAGTCTGAGGTAGAATTCAAACTTGTCTTCCCAAGTCCATGTCTAACACCCTGGCTCCAAAGTCACCTAGCTGTAGCAGCAATGAGTGTGGAGGTGAAACCACCCTTTGAAGGGAAAATTGATAGCAGTGAGTGGTGAGGTGAATGGTAGTTGAAGCAAAGGAAGGTATTGGTGAAGGTAAAGGATGATATAGAGCCTGGAAGAATGGTGGTGCCATTGGTGAGGTGGTGAACAGAGATGCATTCGTTTTTAAAGGATGTGCTATTGGATACTTCACAAGGCTATTTAAAAAAGAATGTATTTTAATAATAGAATAGCATTCTGAATTTCTCAAATTGTTTTCTGTAAACAAAGGCTTTACCACAATGACCTATCTCCTAACTCCAAAATGACCCTCATACTGCACCTGTAAGAGGGCTACCACCTCTCTGAGAAAAGGAGAGAGGCATGCTTCTATGACTTTTCACGAAAGCCATGATTGGTCATTGTATCAATAGATGTCTTGTTATGTTGATACTTATCGGTAATTAATTCTGATTATTTTCCTTCGATCTCCTGGTTTTGTTTAATCCACATTGCATCAGTGCATGCAAGTCCTCCCAAGCTTCTCCATATTTTTCATATTCACCCTTTGGCATTGTGCAGTACTATTATTTTGTATTTTAATGCCACAACTGTTCCCCTCATTGCTTTTCATGTTAATAGGCACTTATACCTTACCTAGTGTTTTCTGCTTAGACAGTGATTGCAAATAATACTGGGATGACTTCATTCCTACTTTTCTTTCCAGGAAGTATCTCTCCTTTACAAAGAAAAGGGAAATTTTTTTTTAATCAAAAATTTGATTGAAGGTTCGGTTGTCCAAAGTAAGCCAGCTACTTTGGCTGCCTGGCAGTGTCTCCTTGTCATTGCCTATATAGATGCCTCATTTCCTGTCACCAAGAGCTTTCCTGTAAAGCTATCACCTGCTTGGAAATTGAGGGGAGGGTACGATCAAATTCTTTGATAAACAACCTGCTGCATGTGGGACTGTGCTGTGGTTGCCAAGAGTTTTCATTGTTCTTGATGTATGGCGGTGAAAGTGGCAGCGGTCCACAAAAGAATGAAGGACAAGGAGGTGTTTGGTCAGGAGAACAAGCCCTTCCCCTTACTCATGACGTAAAAAGAGGCAACACTAGCTGCTGCTGGAGTTTATTTCAGACATGACATGGAGGACAGTTACCAAAGGCACATCCATTTCCATTGATCCACATTGGAAGCTAGTAACTCATGGGGTGCGTGGGTGGGGCTTTCTCATCTCATTGGGCTCTTTCTTGTTCATTAACTCCTTTGATGTTTATAAGAAGTCCTGTGAGGTGGACAGTATAGGCATTATTATTAACTCCATTTTAGAGACTGAAGAAACTGAGGCTCAGGGAGATTGAGATTTGTATCTGTTGGGCTAGACTGAAGTTTTCACACGAGGAAGGCAGGAATGTAAGCTCTATGCATTGACGCAGCACATTTTTTCCCCTCTAAATCCATTAATAGGATGAATATTTTTATTTCAAAGAAAAGTCATATTTCTTGTATCTGTTTGGTGTGCCAGGTTCTTCTAGTGTTAACGTATTCAATCTTTGAAGGACTTTCATGTAGAAAAGGGGTGATTAAACTTGTTCTCTTCTCCCTTAAAGGACAGGATCAGGAGCAGTGGGGTGGAGGATGCAGAGAGGCAGATGAAGGGTTTCACTTCATTACAGGTTTTCTAACAATTAGAGCTGTCAAAAAGTAGGGTGGGCTGCCCAGGGGAGGTGATGGGTCCCTGGTTCCTGGTACTATGGGACTTTAAACAGAGGCTGGGTGAGCTCTCATTGCATAGGATGACTTCAGAGGTCTCTTCTAGCTCTGAGATTTTGTGATTTTTTTTTTAACTTGATTAGTGTCATACTTGAGGCAGTACTGGTCCCTAAACCTGGGTTTTCTGCCAAACCAGACTTCCCCATAGGTGCACAGGAAAGGGTAGAAATGATGCTGTCTGTCTTACTCAGTTGCCCTACAGATAAAATAAATTCCTAGCAAAAAGAGCTCGTCCTGCTTTTAAAAAAAGATCTGAGTTCAAATGTGACTTTGGACACTTACTAGCTAAGTGACCCAGGGCAAGTCGCTTGACCCTGTTTGCCTCAGTTTCCTCATCTGGAAAATGAGCTGGAGAAGGAAGTGGTAAACCACTCCAGTATCCAGTAGCCAGAAAACCCCAAAAGGGGTCACAAAGAATAGGACATGACTGAAACACAAGAGAGGGACATAGGGGACAATATGCTGGGCATGCAATATGGGAGATGAGTTTGAATGCCACTTGAGCTATTCATTAGCTACCTAGGTTCTGCCATGGCACCTAAACTCTCAGAGATGATTGATGATGATGGTGATATTCGTACAGGGAAGAGAAAATGACCCAGGGCTGTAGAGAGGGAGATATGGTCTCTTGAAGTCTTACAGTTTTAGAAATCATTTCTATTTCCAGCTTTATTCTTGATTATAATAAGAGTAGTTTCAAGACAAGTAGGTATTCCCATGCCCTGAACCCACTAAAACGTATGCCATCAGAAAATGGTTGATTCTTGGGGACAATTTTTAGTTCAAATGAATTCATTTGAAATGAACTCCAACCTTAGCTGAATTAAGTTGTGTTCTTTCCAGTCTGCTGCTGTGAGTTTGGGAGACAGTTGTCTGGTTTTTACATGGCTTGAAGCAAAAAATCTTAGGGCAAACTGTGACTTTTGCAGCCTGCAACACTGTTTGAATTCCTAACAATTCTTACAGGGCTTTGAGCTAGCCAGCTAATGAATAGACTGCAGTTAATGATGAATGAACCTCAAAATAATTGGTTCAGATAAGCACCTAGAGGGACTAATGCATCTCTGAGCTCATGGGTACTTCTTGGATCTGTTGAATTCATTTAGAAAAAAAAAAGGAAAGAACAGAAGCATGTTTTGGCATTTACAATGCTTTTCATCTGTTTTAAATACCATGAGAACATCCCTTCTTGTGTGATTTTTTGTCACTTCAATATCTAAATGGAACACAGAAATGGGAGAGAATTCAGCAACAGAACAAACAATAATAGCGAACCTTTATATAACGCCTTAAGGTCTATAAAACGCTTTACAAATATGATCTCATTTTATCCTGACAATATCCCTAGAAGGTAGGTACTATCATTGCCCCGATTCTACAGATGAGAAAACTGAGATAGATAGTTTAAGTGACTTGTCCAGGGTCACATAGCTAGCTAGTAAAGGGTCTGAGGCTGAATTTGTAGTCAGATCTTTCTGACTCTTACAGACCTGGTATTCGTATCCACTCTGCCACCTAGTTGCCTTCACATAACTATATTCTTAATAGCCGTTGATTTTTAAAATGTTGGGTATTTTCAACTAAGCACAGATATCGTATCTTCCTTATGCTCATAAATCTTACACATAGATGACCTGTGTTTTGGCCCGTAGCTCTGTGAATGACAAAAATGACTTCAACCATGAGAACACCCCATTCTTCATTAATTAGTGCCTGAACCTTAATTAGACACCTACTATATTTAAAACGCTACACAAAGCATCTTAGCCAAAAGAAACAGATGACAGAAGCCTTGCCCTCAAGGAAACTGTACTCTGGTTATCAGAGGAAAATATGCATACATGAAACAATTAGGGAATAATTACAGCATCCCAAATAATGCAAAATATATGTTTCAAGCTGAAAGCAGGGAAAGATTCATAATAAAGACCTGATTAGATATGGGGTAGGATTTCATTAACGCTGACAATAACAGCTTTACTTTTTTATAATCGTAAGTACTGTAAAGTATATGAAACACTTGGCAACAACCTTGTGAAGTGTGACATAAATATCTCAGACTGTCAAAATAGGAGGAAACTGAGGCCCAGAAAGATTATGACTTGCTCCAGGTAACATTGGTAATATGACCAGTCAGTCATGAGTTAGGTTATGGCAGACCAGTACTAGAACCCGGGGTTCCTGACACCCTGTCCAGCATTTTTTAGGGGATTATTTAATAAATCCTAATTGATTGATTGATTGGTTAATCATATGATGGAAGGATTGGAAGTAAGAGTTTGCCATGGCTGCCAAGCTAGAGACATACACATGAATGGCTTTTGTATAAATTGGATGTCAACATAGTATCTGTAGCCATTGGTTTTCTCCTGTATCTTGCCTTTATTCCTTTGTTCATCATCTGCCTTGATGCAGATTCAGAGGTCTTCCCTTTTGGAAAATAAGGGAGAGCTGCATTTGGAAATTGGATAGGTGTAAAACCATGGGCGGGGTCAAACATCTCTGCTTTATTGATCTTTCTTTTTGGTGAGGCAATTGGGATTAAGTGACTTGCCCAGGGTCACACTGCTAGTGAGTATCAAGTGTCTGGTCTGAGACCGGATTTGAACTCAGATCCTCCTGACTCCAAGGCTGGAGCTCCACCCACTGTGCCACCTAGCTGCCCTTTTATTGATCTTCTAAATAAGATCTCTCCCCTCTTCTTCCAAGTCCCCAGTACAATGCCATGGTACATCCTCCATCTATGTTTTCATGAATAGTGTGAATATGGCTTTCCTTCATAAAACTAATTGCCAGGATCAGAATGTTCTGGTTTAACTAGTTGGCATGTCACAAAATTTGGGAACTGGAAACTTTTCTCATCTTGCATGATGACTTATCTGTGTAGAAAAATCCCAAATAGAAATGACTTACCTGCCCTAAGAGCCCTGCCCAAGCAGATTTGGATCCTGTTTTATTCAAGTTTGTACTTGATACAGCTAAATTCTGTCTTGGAGAAGCTCTTCAACAAATATTTTAAAGTACCTACTCTGTGCCAAGTATTATACTGGGTGCTAGGGATAAAAAACAAAAACTGCATGATCATTGTCGGGGGAACTAACGTGTACATGTACAAGGGTATACAGAATATCTATGAAGTAAATACAGGGTAATGAGGGGAAGGCACAAACAGCTATGGGGATTAAGAGGGGCCTCATGTGGAAGATGGCTGGGGAGCTTTGAAGGAAGCCAGAGAGTCCAAGAGGTGGAGGTAAGGAGGGAGTGAATTCAACATAGAGATCCCTGCTTTCGAGGGATTTACAACCCAATGGATGGGAGAGACAAATAGATGTCATACAAGGTAGAAGGAGAGGTATACTCTGTGAAAAATTTAAGGATGCCTCTTCGAGGGGGAAGAGTTAGGGAGATGAAGAACGAGGAAAAACTTTGTGGAGGCAGAGGTGCCTGATTTGTCCTGAATGGAAGGAAGAGACTGCAGAGAATGGGGATGGGAGGAGGACAGGAGATCCATTCTAGACCTGGTGGCAAGAACTCAGAGATGAGAGAGGGCAGGGTGTGAACAGGGAGCGATTGCCTGTGATGAGTATGTGAAGGAGAAGTGGTAATTATAAGATAAGACTGGACAAAACAGAGGAGGCAGCAAGATGGCAGGCATAGTGGGTAGAATGTTAGACTTGGGGTCAGGAAGACCTGGATTCGAGTTCTGCCTTAAAGACTTACTAGCTGTGACTCATAACTTAAAAGACTTAGTAGCAGTCCGATGCTCACGTAAGTCTCTCATTTGTAAAATAGGGAAAACAATAGCCTGTACCTCGTAAGATTGTTGTGTTGATCATAGGAGATAATTTGTGAAAAATGCTTTTCAAACTTTAAAGTGCTGTATGAATGCTATTATTATTGTTGTTGTTGTTATTGCCATTTCGGTTGGAGCTGGATTATGCCTTGAATGTTAGGATCTTCTATCTCTGTGAAGTTGTACAAAAGTATTGGAATGTTGTCTTTCTGCTTTACAGTGCCTGATTTAAAATTTTCCCTGCTGATTGAGCCATTAGCCCAAGCACAGGAGCAGTTCAAACAAATTCATTTAAGCAAACTTTTTGCTAAGAACTCTTACCCCTTGTGGCCTTACTTACTTTTATTATAAACTTAAACAATTTTGTAGGAAAATATGAACCTCCTAAACATTCAGCTCTTGACAATTTTACAGCTAAGACATTTAGAACATACTAATAACAATGTTAACTTGTAATTTACTTTAAATTCCCTTCTGGTACTGTGATTATGCATTAGCATGACTCCATTTACATTATATACAGAAGTGTTCACCATTCTTCATACATTCTTACATACTTTACTTTTTGATTTTGCATTATTTCATGTAAATGTTTTTGTGATGTCTTCCTGTTCCTCACATTTGTCATCTTAATGACAACGATACAGCATCGTATTCCACTGATAACACCAGAGTTCACTCAGCATTCACCCGCCATTTGCAGGTAGGTTGCTTCTACTTTCTTCCTCTCTCATAGACCATGCAGCTAGAAACGTCTTTGAACAAAGGTGACCCTTTTCCTTTTCAGTGCTTTCCTAGGATCTGGGACTGGTGGCACAGGCCTGGATTCTCTTCTACTGGAGAGGCTGTGGCTGGTGCTTTGTTTGAGTTCTGAGCTGCAGTAGAGCTAATGTTGATGGCTCATCCGGTGTCCATGTTAGGTCTCACACTGATAGTGAGTGAGTGATAGAGAGTGAGCCTTCAGGAGGAGGGTCATCAAAGTGCCTAAGGAAGGGGGAGCTAGTTGGGAAAGTGGAGCCGGTCAAAGCCTTCATACCAATCCATATTGTATTTGGGCTTGTGAGTAAGCTTTGTGTTTCTAGCCTGGCCAAGATTAAAGAGACCCTGTTTTTAAAAAGATAACAAATAAAGGAAAAATCCTTCCTGAGGAATATTCCCAGTGGTGGAATTACTATGTCAAAGATGATTTTATGAGCCTTGTTGAGTGTTGCTGAGTTCTTCAGAAAAACCCCACCATTTTGCAATGTCTGTGATTTTTTCCCCTGAAGGCAATCCAGTGTGGTTCTAGAACATCCCAGCTTTGTAACCATCTCTACATTTCATGGTGTTACTTCTCCTAGTTAGAGCTTGAAGAATAGAAGGAGTTGACTTACGTGAACAAACTGCGTAGATGGCATTTACCCTCAGTGATGAGATGATTGATGGATCATTCTCATTTTGTCCCGTCAGCTGAGCTCACAGTCAGATCCCCAGAGTGAGGCAGTATGTGACAGCATCCAAGTCTACATAAATGTCATGTCCTTTAGGTATAAGGATGACACTGTGGGGCCACTTCAGGATATTTTGTCACAGTTTATTTTGCAATAATAACAGCCAAAGCTGACAAGCCCTTCATATTGGGTATCTGCCGTCTCCCTCAATCAAAAAAAGGCAAGAATAATAGTGGTTTTGTGAGATTCGCTAGAAGGGCAGCGACTGAAAAAGAAATTGGGTATAAACAACTGCACGAACTGGACAGCAGTTAATTAATTTGAACTTTGATTGTGACCTTCCATTTTCTCTGTTCAAATTCCACATTGAAAGTAGGATTTTGATTGTATCATTTTCTTGCCAAGGCTGTAGTGCCCAACTTGAAAGTTATGCTAAATTATGTATTACAAACATCTTATTTTGTCCATTCATTTATTGATATATACTAGGGACTTTATTAATGCTAAGTTTAATCTACCTATCATTTGTAAGAAATACAATCCTGGGTCAGACAAGTGGTCCAATCCAATATTATCAGTAACACTATTACCGAGTTATATTTGGTAGTTGGTTATATAGTTTCCAGTGTGATATTGACTTCGATAGGTTAAGCACATATTCTGAACATAGTTTCTCTTTCCTTACTGTTCACGGATTCATCTAAATCCTTTTCCAAGCTGATTTTATTTTCAGCCTATGCAGATTTTTCATCTTACTTTGGAATATGGGGGAAAAAATAAACCCAGCAATTGACATAAGGAGCAGAAGGTAGATGAAATGGAGAGGTTGAATGACTTACCGAAGGTCACACAGCAAGTTGACAGAACCAGGAATTATGGTCTCTCAGTTTCTTAACTCTATTCTTGTTTCCTATAGGTCTCTTATTGAAGGAAATTATAGTAATCATTTTAATGTAATTATTTTTACATATAAAATTAAAAATGTAGCAAAATGCCTCCTGTAGATTTTCTCTATCATTTCTTAGAAGAAAAAAAAACAGTTGGACAGGCAAGAGTTTTGAAAACAAGTCTCTTGCCAAAGCTTTTATGGATAATAATAATGTGGTTACGAATCTGAAGACTGATGAATAAGTTTACTTAACAAATCTATTTTTATATTTTTCTGATAAGTATGCCATTTTGTAGATATCATTTAATTAATTTTTATAATACTCTGTAAATGATTAAAAAGATTGTTCTATTACTGATAGATGGAGAACAGCTAAGGTTGATATAGCTCTTTAAGGTTTGCAAAGCCCTTTATGAATATTAGCTTATCTAATCCTGGTAATAACCTACCCGTGTGGTAGGTGATATTATTATCCCCATTTTACAGATAAAGAAACTGACTTACCCATTGTCACACATCTGTAACTTAATAGTCTTAGAGAGTTGTCTAGGACACTCATTGGGGGGTGTATTGACTTGTATAGGGTCATATACCCAGTTTGTATTAAATGAAGGACTTGTCACCCAGGCCTCCACTAGAACGTGAGTTCTGTTCTCATCTCTGTATCTCTAGTGCCTCGCTCAGTGCTTTGCATATAATAATATGTTCATGTTGATTGATTCCTTATTCCTAGGCTGGGTCTCCATCCTGTTTGCCAGTTCTCCTCTTTTTATTATATGTTAGTTATAGAAGAGCTCCGACAAGAGAATGTCTCCGCTCTTTCATTGACTAACTTTGTTCACAATCTTGATCCGTCCCGGACCTTTCTGCGGTGTTTGGTGCCATAGAACACCTCCTTCTGGACACTCTCTCCTCATTTGGTTTTTGTGACACTTATATCACCTGTTTCTCCTCCCATCTGTCCAGCCTCCCTTTCTCAGGCTCAGGTGCTGCTGGTTAATTATCCATATCAGACCCACTGTCTATGTGTCCTCTAAAAGCTCTGTGCTATTCTCTCTTCTTCTCTATTGTACTTTCATCCTCTTCAGTGCTTTCAATCATCATCTCTATGCAGAAGATTCCCAGATTAGTATTACTAGTCCTAGTCTCTCAGCCGAGCTCCAAATATCCATTTCCAGATGCCTCTTGGACATCTAGAACTGAATCTCCTTTAGGTATTTCAAACTCAACTTGTCCCTAAATCAACTCATGATCTTTCCGCTCAAACCTTACCCCTTTTTCAAAATTCCCAGTTCTTCTTGGGCCGCCACCAAGAGTCTTCCCAGTCACCTAGGCCTGTATCGTCTGTGTCATCTACTCCTCTGCCCCACATATTCAGTCTGTTGACAGATCTTGTCATATCTACTCTCTAAACAGTTCTCCTATATTTGTGTCCCCTTCTCTCTATGCGTGCCGCCACCACTGTTGTGCAGGCTCTCATAGCCTCTCACCCAGACTAAGGTAGCAGCCTTCTAATCGATTTCTTGGCTTCAGGTATCTCCCCACTCCATTCCATCTTCTTATACTCAGCTGCCAAATTGAGCTTTCTAAAGCATTGGTCTGATCAGATTGGTTGGTGGCTGTCATCTTTGTGCTTGAAGAGGACCAAAACAACATCATTATGTTGGGGTCAAGGTATAATGTGTCTAACTGTGGCTGATCAGTCCAGTCTGAGCTCAGAATATGATGAGCTCACAGGTGGGCCACAAAGAGTCCAAATCTGATCATGTTACTCCTTTATTCAGTGAGTTACAATGGCTCTCTGTTACCTCCAGAATCAAATGAAAATATAATAAATAAAATATAAAATCTTTTCTCTCTGTGTATAATTTTATATAAATATAAAAATACAAAATTCTTTATATTTTTTATTTCTTTATAACCTGGTCCTTCATGCCTTTCCAGTCTTCTTACATCTTACTCTCCTTCATACCCTCTGTAATATAATTAGTTGGCTAGGTAAAGTGCTTCACAGAATGCCTGGCAGATAGTAAGTGCCATATAAATGCTTATCCCCTTGCCTTCTTTTCCCTTCTCTCCCCATTGACATTGGCTTGCGTGTAGTTCCTTGGACACAATACTAAACTCTAAGGCTTTGCACTGGTTATCTCCCATGCCTCCTACGCCAACCTGTTTTTCCCTTGTTCACATTTGGGGGAGTCACTGTGCCTCTGAGCCTCAAGTTCCCTAATCGATGAAAGCAAGTTGGTGATAATACATCTTCAGAATACTTGTAGTTCATGAAGTCATTTGCTCTGAAATTCAGGTAATCACTGTTTTTGTTAGTTTAAGCAAAAAGACCTCACTTTTTTGAAATAAACTGTGCCAGAATGGTGATCAAAGCTTCCCATGTACCTGTCTTGTTAAATCATAATGTTGAAGTGCACAAGGAAGAATGATGTCACAAATATAAAAGATGCTAACTCATAACTTTCCCACACTTGAGTATTAAGGTATGATACTGTCTGAGTCCCAGCTTTTCAAAAGCCTGCTAGACAGACATCTGCTCCATTCTAATAATGCTTTCAAAGCCTTCTGATTGGGAGGCAACCCCAGTGTGAAGATGTATGACCCTTTTATAGTCAGTAGGTGAAAGCTGATGAGTTCTAGATCGCATCAGCCCATTCTTTTGACTTGTTTTGATGTCTAGGTAAAAAGACCGAAAGAAGATTTGTGATATCACTAATCCCCTCCTAAAGAAGGAAGCACAAGGCACATATGAAGGAGAATAGCAGCAATGAGCATGCTACTTCAAGAGAAAACCTGTTACTGGACACTTTTAAGTGAAATTGATGAATTAAGAACCCGGTTCATTTATTTAAAAGCCTGACTTCTTTGAAGTGCAGTGTGGAGTTTTCTTCCAACTAAATAAGATGGTTACTGACAGCAGTATAGTGAAGTAATGATTTTTTTTTTAAAAGTGTGACCATGATTTATTTTCTTTTCATTAGATGTGATGACAAAAAGCTCCCGTCACCTTTTTAGTGAGCTTTTGTTTTCATTTATAGTGACAGATTATTTTAGAGTATTATTAAACCCTTTACAATGATTCTATGTGTATTGGAAAAAGAAGTCTTCACTTTACAAGTCAGCTTTCATTAGTTTAGTGATCTTAGATATAAAATGCAAAGAATCTCTTCATTCTCTTCTCTCTTCCTTTTGGACCCGTGCAGGAACTAAAGCTAATGGGTTTTTTTTCCCCCTTGAATTAGAGTTTAAATTAGAGAGTGCTTATCTTTAAAACAAATTTAAAACCTAGAAAATTATGCCAAATTTTGACTGCTTGTTCTTGAGATTACAAGTTTTTATCTTGACTGGTAGACTGGATTTTTTAGTTTTTTAATAAGCCTCTTAAACTTGTTCATACCTTATATTCCTGGTGCACGAGGGGAGTTTAGAAGGTTTAAAATGATGATGGAAACTTTGGAAACACACATCTCCTTGTGCTTTGTCATTACATCAGTAACTACTGGCTAACTGTGCATTCAGATTTGTTATCTTAATTGGTTTCTTCAGCCTTGGTTACAGTTTATGAATACTGCATCTGGGAATGGGCCATATAGTAACAGAATAGTGATAAGCACAGCTTTCAAAGACCAGCTGCTGTTTGTTGTTGTTCAGCTATGACCCCATTTGGGGTTTTCTTGGCAAAGACACTGTAGTGGTTTGCCATTTCCTTCTCCAGATCATTTTACAGATGAGGAAACTGAGGCAACCAGGGTGAAGTGACTTGCCTTGGGTCACACAGCTAGTAAGTATCTAAGGCCAGATTTGAATTGAGGAAGATGAGCCTTCCTGATTTCAGGCCTGGCAGTCTATCCTCTGTGTCAACTGGTTGCCCTACAAAGAACAACACCTAACTGCAACATTTATGCTATTGGTTGATAGGTATAGTGATTGGACCAGTAGTTTCATTGAGATAGGGGACTCCTTTTTGGTGAAGCTCTATCTTTTTGCAACACATGGTCTTAGAGAATTACCTGGAGTCAAGTCAACCTATCTAGTGTTTACTAAACCCCTACTGTGTGCCAGGCACTATGCTAAGGCCTGGGGATTCTAGGAAAGGTCGGGACAGTCCCTGATCTTAAGGATCATGTTGTAATGGAGAGACAACATACAAACAACTATGTACAAACAAGATATAGACGAGAGAAAGAGGAGATAGTCTTAGAGGAAAGGCACCTAGTATTGAGGGGGAGGGGGACAGGCTTCTTGCAGAAGACAGGATTTAAAGTGAATCTTGAAGGGAGCCAGAGAGGCTAGGAGGTGTCGATGAAGAGGGAGAGCATTCCAGACGTATCATTCCTCAAATGTTAGCCCCTTTACATCCTCCCTATCCTGGTGGAATGAGAAAGGTGGTATAAAGTAAGAGAAGATAGGAAATGTTGGAATAGGAAAAATTTTAAAGAGCCTTAACTGTCAACCAGAAGACTTCATTTTTATTCTAGAGGTAGGTAATAGGGAGCTATTGGAGTTTATTGAGCAGGAGCACCAGATCTGTCCTTTAGGAAAATCACTTTCATAGCCCTGTGGAGAATGGATTGGCGTAGGGATACACCAGAAACCACTTTGGGGGCTATTGCAAATCTAGAAGCACCCTGCCTAAAATTAGAGACTTGTCAGTTGAAGTTCAGCTTCCAGGTGATTAATTTTAATTATATTAATTTTATTATTTTTGTTTGTTTTGATTTCTGTTGAGCAATCTGAAGGCTATGTTAGGTCATGTGAAGAGTTTCCCTTTTTATTTTGTTTTTTTTAAATTTTTAGGCAATTGGGGTTAAGTGACTTGCCCAGGGTCACACAGCTAGTAAGTGTCAAGTGTTTGGTCTACGGCCGGATTTGAACTTAGGTCCACCTGACTTCAGGGCCGGTGCTCTATCCACTGCGCCACCTAGCTGCCCCACCTAGCTGCCCCAGATTTTCCCTTTTCAATAGGGAAGCATCATGCATGCATTATGGAATGGTGAAGCTAAAGGAAGCCATCAGAATAAACATTCACCAAACATTTATTGACCCCTCCTGTTGCCACTTTCCCTATCTTTCTCACTGGGCTTGGTTACAGGGTGGCCTCCGTTAGAAAGACATCTCCAATGCTTTCCCTTAAAGGTAGATATTTGAAGGTATTGGATAAATGAATGAATGAATAAAGCATTTATTTAGTTCTTATATGCAAAACACTGTGCTAAGTGATAGGGATTCAGTTAGAAACATGATAGTCCCTGCTCTTGAGGAGCTCCTATTCTAATTGGAGAGACAACATATGGAGGGTTTTAGCAGCAAGTTAGATGGAAAGTCCCATGGTCCTTAGGGTACAGTGGCTAAGCTTCTTTAATGTCATTACTTAATGTCCCTGTTCCCAAGGCTTTTGGATTCAGGGTCCTTGGCTTTCACTATCAAGGTCCAAGAAGAGATAGTGTTCAGGGCAGTAGTGGTGTTTTGGCTTGAGTGGCACATGGTGCTGCCTTTCCCCCTCTCCCTCAGGGTGCCCTGTTACCAGGCTAGGCTGGCCTGCTTGCCTTGTTTTGACAGTTGGTGTGGGTGGCTGGGTACCTCTCCACAGGAGTTGTTTCCCCAAACATGTACTGAGCCTCTACTATGTGAAAGGAACAGTGTGGAGATATCAGTATAAATGAAAGGTAGCCAGTGCCTCAGGGAGCCTACCATTTTAGCAGAATTTGTTAGTCTTTTCTTATTTCTGTTTCAGTTTTTCATCCTGCTTGTAATTAGGCTGTGTTATTGTTTATAAGGAGGAGGTAATATCTGAAAGCTGTGGAAAGTGGTACATTACAGTAAGTCAAAGGACACTGGTTTAGACCTCTTACAGAATACGCAGAACCCTGAGTAAATTAATGCCATTTGTCAGGTGCCCGTGAGTGTTGAATATTTAGTACTATGATCTGTAAGGGAAAAAGGAGGAGAAAGAAGAAAAGAAAGAAAAACACTGTCTGTGACCTCAAGTGAGAAGAAACACCATGTTTAGTATATATGGGAATATAGATATTAACTAAAGTCTTACTCACGGGCCTCTTCATGGTGTACAAATGATTCTATATTCTCTAAAGTTGTGTTCCCCAGAATGGGGACTCTGACAATCAATCAACTAGCATTCATTAAACACCTACTACGTGCCAGGCACACAATGCTGACATATTCATCCAAAGTGTAAAGTCTTCTTTGTGTGGTTCCAGTATTGGATTGGATTAGTTGACCCTGGAACAGCCTAATTAAAATCAGAGAAACTTACTGGAATTTCGCCTTCCAGGAAATGATTTTTTTCAGTCATAGCTACTCTGTAAAGCCTTGACTATCCAAGATGGGGGGATCCTATATTAATTTGTGGAGTGAGTACCAATATCACTTTAAATATGGATCCCTGAAATTTTAAACTAGTGAAGTACAGAAATACTAAAGCATACACATGAAAATACTTCCTGTTTGCATTCTGTTAAAAAAAAAGTTAGTGGAATACAAACAGAGAATCTTTTGGCTGGAATTTATTCACTTCTCCCACTTAGTCCCCTCATTGATTCTTTTTCCATATAGAAATACTATGTGTCTTTTAAGACCTAACACACTGATAAAATTTCTCTGATTTCTACAGCTAAAAGTTCTCTCTCCCTCCTTGAGTTTTTTCTATGCATACCCCATTGTATTTGTGTTAGGGTTATTTGTATACATATACCTATCTCTCCCTGCTACATGTAAACTTCCTGAGGTCAGGGACCATGTTTATGCATCTTGTATTTACTCGAAAATGTGTCCTTTGTGTAAGCATTTAATAAATATTTAATTATACATTTATTAAACATTGGGTGGGGCATAAGATGATAGACCAGTCATACTAGGAAGGGATTGATAAGGAAAGGTCCCTTGGAAGAGGTGAGGTTTAAGGAGGGTTTTGATGAAAGTGTGGGACATGAATTATCAGAAAGGGAATGGAGAGGGGAAGCTATTTCATTATGGGGAGAACAGCAAGGGCCACGAATTTCAGACACTTTTAGATTTGAAAGCTGTGTTAGAGATAAGCTAGTTCCACCTTCTCTTAAAAGACGAGGTTGCTTAGCTTGTCCAAGATGAAAAGCAGCCGCTCAGTGTCAGACCTGATACCAGAACTCCTAACTGACCCTCAGTTCAGTCCTCCTTCTAACACACCATAACGACTTCTCAGAAGTCACAGAATTAACCTTTTGTGTTTTGCCATTTCCCTTATAAGAGAGGTGACAAGTCTATTTGCTTGGCTAGAGAATCTGTGTCAAGGGATAACGAGAAATGAAAGTGGCAATGTGGAAATCCCCAAAGACCAGACCAGTTTAGATGCAGTGTCTTAAAGCATTAGAGCAGATGCTGCCAGCACTTCAGAAGGAGAATTTCACGTTCAAAATCAGGTTTGTGGACAATGTCCCAGCAGCAGTGAGGAGAAAGTTTGGAGAATGGCTGAGAATGGAACCAAGAAGACATGTTTTAGAAATTCAGGGAAGGAAAGGTAAAGACCAGGATTAGGGGTTATACCTGCAGATGTGAAAAGAAAGGGTGCAAATCTGAGATACATGAGGAGAGAAAGAGTTGGACAAGACCGAGTCCTGGACTGATAATGACTAATAATCTTTTTTAATAATGGCCATGTCTAATAACGTAACCCTCTTTCTACACATATAAACCAACAAGTCTTTGCCAAATGGAGAGAGGTATGTTAAACTAAGTGTGCATCCTCTGGAGTCAACATTGGTCATTTCATCAGTCAGAGACTAATATCTTTTGGTGGTGTTTTCCTTTATATTACCTTAGTTTTCTATAAATCATTTGCTTGGTTCTGCTTATTTTGAGCCATGTTACTTAATACAAGTCTTCCTACCTTCCTCTGAATTCTTTATATCCTCATTTCTGATGGTACATTCATATATCACCATTCACCCATTCTTTAAGTGATGGATACCCACTCTTATTTTTTTTTTTTGGTACCGGAAGTGTTGCATAGCAGTTGGATAACTGGCTTCCTTGTCCAGAAGATCAAGGTTCAAATCTTAGTTCTGATTCATTTCTGACACATGTGACGGCCAAGGCTCTTGATTTTTCAGTAATGGTTGCTATTATTATTATTACACTTGTAAAGTCACAGGTGAAATAATAATGATAATAATAAAGCAAACTTATAAAGTTAAAAAACCTGTAAAGTCATAGGCTTTATCCACGGGCCCTTTCCTTCATCTTTTGCTGTCTTTGGAATTGTAGGTCCAACGGTAATATGTCTTGATCAGTTAAGTATGAATGGTTTAGTGACTTCTATGCTATACTTTGATATTGTTTTCTAGTGTGACTAAATTAATTCACACTAGCTATCTTTGTTCCTGTATTGTTTTGTTTTGGTATCCCATGAAATATGGTGTATTTTATGAATGCTTTTTTAAAAAAAAAATTAAAGAAAGGGATAGTTTCTTTTTTTTTGTCTTTAGTTGGATAGAAGAATATAATATAAGCTATTATTCCAGTAATGTTTACTGAACATGCTTATGGCTATTTTTTTTAATTGTTCACAAGTTTGAAGGCCCTTATAGTACTTTTTAAAGAAAACTTCACCAGATATCTTGTATAAAGAAAAACTAATAATGTCTCTTTGGTTAATTAGAATTCAACTTGTGAAGAGTAGTTCAGATATAGAATTCAGGACAGGCTGGGTACTTAATATTTAATTAAAAATAAGCCTTCCATTTCACTGACTTGCATGGGCTTTCTCCTACTCTTTAACTTTTTATTCTGTATACACCAAGGGTGTAAAATATTTTTTTCCTAGCGTAGAATTAGTCACATATTTAAAAAAAAAACAAACAACTTATACACCCATTTCCAGTGAAACAAAATAATCTAATGCTTTGGCTTTTTTTTTTTTTTGATCAAGAATGTTTGTCAGTAAACATTTATCAAGCACCTAAGATGTGCCAGACATTGTACCAAAGCACTAAAGATATAAAAAGAGGGAATAGACATTTCCTGTTCTCAAGGAGCTCACAATATAGAGACAACTATGTACAAATAAGCTTATATGCTTGATAATCAAGAGAGGGGAATGCACTAGAATTAAGAGGGATTGGGAAAGTCTTCCTGTGGAAGGTGGGATTTTAGCTGGGAATTGAAGAAAGCCAGAGAAACCAGGAAGTAGAGAAGAAGAAGGAGAATATACCAGGTATGGGAGATAGCCAGTGAAAATGGCTGGAATTGGGAAATCGAGTATTTTATTAGAAGAACAGTGAGGAGGGCGGTGCTTCTGGATCACAGAGCAAGGTGGGGGAGAGGGAGTATTTTAATGTATAAGAAGACTGGGAAGGTTTGTGTAGGGGTGCAGGTTATGAAAAGCTTTGAGTGCCAAGAAGAGGATTTTATATTTGATTCTGGAGGTTCTAGGCAGCCACTGAGGTTTATTGAGTACAGGGAAGGGGAGACTTAGCTGGACTCACACTTTAGGAACATTATTTCAGCAGTGGAGTGGAGGATGGACTGGAGTGGGGAGAGAGTTGTGTCAGGGAGACTAGCTGGCAGGCTGTTGTAGTAGTCTAGGCATAGGGTATTGAGTTCCTATATGAGGACAATAGACAGTGTCAGAGGAGAGAAGGGAGCATAGAGGACAGATGTTAAGAAGGTGAAACTGACAAGCCTTGGCAACAGATGAATGAAACCTAGGTTGGCATCTGCCTAGCCTGGGTGACTGGGAGCATGTTGGTCTTCTCAATCCTAATAAGAAAATTTGCAAGTGAAGAGGTTTTATTTTTATCATGAGTTCAGTTTTGGACATGTTGAATTTAAGATGTCTTTGGAATATTTAATTTAAGATGTCTACTAGGAAATTGAAGACATAAGAATGGAGATCAGGAGAAAAATTAGGGCTGGATAAATAGATCTAATAATTATCTGTATAGAAATGGTAATGAAATCCATAGGAGCTGATGAGATCACCCAGTTAATTAGTATGGAGGGAGAAGAGAAGGGGTAAGAGCCTTGGGGGCCACCTAGGGTTAGTGGGCATGACCTGGATGAAGATCTAGCAAAGAGGACTAAGAAGGAGTGGTCAGATGGATAGGAGGAGAACCAGAAGAGAGTAATGTCCTGAAAACCTAGAAAGATGGGGGGGAAGAAGGAAAATAGAGATCTACAGTGTCAGCGCTTCAGAGAGGTTATGTAGGATGAGGTTTAAGAAAAGGCCATTGGATTTGGCAAATAAGGTATCATTGGTTACTTTGAAGAGAGCAATCTCTGTTGGGTGATGATGAGATCAGAAGCCAAAGGAGAGAGAGTTAAGAAGCAAGTCAGAAGAAAGCCAACAGAGGCGTGTATTGTAGATAACGTTTTCAAGGACCTTAGCCACAAATGGAGGGTAGGTATAGGACAGTAGCTAGCAGGTATGGATAGGATGGGGGAGATACGGGCATGTCTTAACGTAATCAACCTGGTCATACTCTCCCCAACTATATTGTTATTACACAAACCCCCTTCTCCATCCCCTATTGCCTGCTCCTGGGTTCCCATCTCCCTCAATCTCTCATTCCCTCTAATGTCACACTCTGAAGCTAACCACCCCTTCCATTGTGTCCTCTGGAATAAATGCTCTGTAAGTAACAAACTTGTTTTCATCTTAAATCTTTTTCTTTCCCACCTCATTCATTTTCTGGCTCTTACTGATACCTAGCTCTCTACTGATGTCATGGATCCACTGGACACCCTTTCTATCACTAGTTGAATTTTCACTCAGCTCACTGGTTGAGATGGAGAAGTGGGAGTACCCTTTGCTCCCCACTGCCACTTTCAGACTCTCTTACCTCTATCATGCAGTGACTTCTCTTCCTTTGAGATTCACTAAATCCATATCTTCCACTCAATCAAAATTCTGTTAGCTCTTATCTTCCAATCTCCAGGATTGTAAAACTAAAATACAATAAATACTGCGTACATACATACATACATATGTATATGTACATACATATACATATACAAACTTCAATTTCTTATTAATGCACAGTAAAAGTAATAATACCTAGTATTTTATATAGAGCTTTTGCATATGCTATCTCATTTGATCCTCACAACTTTGTGAACTAGGTGCTATTATACCCATTTTATAGATGGGGAAACTGAGGCAGTCACTTGCCCAGGGCAAGTTAGTGAGTGTCTGAGGCAGGCTCTTAACCCATATCTGTACAGATTCCAAGCCCAGCACTCTATCCACTGAGCCAGGTAGCCCCCAGAGTTAAAGAGTAGTAGGGGAAAAAAAGGGAATGTGAAATATAGTGGTTATGGTGAGGAAAAGAAAGACAGGAAAGAGATGGGGAAGAATACCAAAGCAGACAAAAAGGAGAAGAGAGGAAGAAAGAGGAAAGAGAATAGTTTAGTAAGAGTAGAATGAGAGAGAGAATCGATAGACTTTTGACTAATTATTGAGGATTATATAGAATCATGAAGCTAGAAGAGGGCTTAATGATCATCTTGTTCAGTCTACTTATTTTTCACAGATGGGGAAACTGAGATACAGAACACTAAAGTTAACATGGCCAGATGAGAGTTAGGTATTTCGATTCTAAGATCAGTGGTCATTCCACTATGCCATGTTTTTTTCCCTAGTCCTATTTTTTCAACTGTTGTAATCAGTATTTTTTGAGTATAGCAGAACATTCAGTTAGGATGGAAATAATTCTTTATGCTCCAGCAGCAGCAAGCAAAGCAATGTCAGTCCAAGAACAAGATTAAATCTGGTATGGGGTTGGCCGGAGGTTCTCCATCCCTGTGATGTAAACATTCAGATTTACCTAGATTTGGTGATATTTACTGAGATTTTTTGTTTTTGTCTGTTTACTGGTTCATGTTATTTTTTTCTCCCTAACTAGGCAATAATTATAATACATGAATTCAGTTTCCCATTTTTCCCCCTTAGGAATGACATGTGACTTCTTAATGGTTTAGAAATTTTTCCAATTGTAGTCAGATGGTAAGCCATCTGTACCATAGTTCAAGTCCAATCTTTCAATGAGGATGAATTAAAACTCTGATAACAGCATATATATCACATTTTCTTCCCAATTTGAGTTTTACATTTTAGGTTTTACTGGCTCTCTGATTTGGTAGCTGGTCTATGTGCAGTCTTTAAATGAATGAATATTAAATGATTACAATGTCCCTTAGAAATACATAATTTAGATGTGGAAGTACCCTCAATTGCCTTTTAGACCAACTCATAGATGAAAGAATTCCTTACTATTACATACTTAACAAATGGTTGTCCAACCTCTACTTGAAGACCTACCTCCAAGGAAGGGACCCCACCACCTCTCTAGGCAACCTTGGACGGCTTTAATTGTTGGGACATTTTTCCTGACTTTAAGTTTAAATCTGCTTCTTTATATTTTTAAAATTTTTTTATTGTTATAAGTTGGCATAACCTTTCCAGTTATGATACAGAAAAAAATTTAATGAAATTGAAGTTTGTATTCTGCCATACCTGCATACTTACTGTTCACTGAACACTCCCTCTCCTGATTTTGGCATTCCTTCATCCACCTTCATGCCTTTGTTCATACTGTTTTTGTGTCAAATGTTGTATTCCTTTTAGTAGAATATAAACCCCTTGAGGGCAAGGGCTAGCTTTCATTTTGTCTTTGTGATCCATTGCCAGTCATAGTGTCTCACATGTCATGCCTGCTCGAAAATGCTTGTTGGATCAAATTAGTTTAAATGATGTAATATCGATATATTTTGTGGTGATGTTATGGGTGAGAGATGAAATGACTGAGGAAACAAAGTTTTGAGCTTCTGAGCATATCAATTTATTAAGCAATGCCTGTTCATCGCCCCAATTCGTTAATTGATGTCCTTAGAAGCTCAAACCTTTGTTTCCTCAGTCATTTCATCTTTCACCCACCGTACTGTTGAAAGATGACTATTGAGCAAAATACTGAATTTAATTTGTTTATTCTTTCAGATATGTGTCACAAAGATGTCTACACGGAACTGCCCGGGAGTGGACTCAGTAATCAAACCCCTGGACACAATTCCTGAGGACAAGAAAGTCCGGGTTCAGAGGACACAAAGCACTTTCGACCCCTTCGAGAAACCTGCCACTCAAGTGAAGAGGGTCCATTCTGAGAATAATGCTTGCATTAACTTCAAATCCTCCTCCAGTGGGAAGGAATCTCCTAAAGTCCGCCGACATTCTAGCCCCAGCTCTGTAAGTACAGAATACCCTGTTATCTTTCTGTCAACAGAAGCGTTATGCTAAAATTCTAATGATAGCAAACTATCTAGGGAATCTGGTGGTATTATGAATTCATTATCCTGCCTACTTCCAGCATTTGGCACAATGCCTGTTACATAGTAGGCGCTTAATAAATGTTAATTGATCAACTAACTCCACCAGTGAGTTATAATGTTTTGGGAGAAAAATAGCAATTAAAATGAAGATCCTTTATTCATTAGCACCCTGGAAGCTTATAAGGAATGACTTGGAATTATGTTTTTGAAGGCTTGTGTTCTGTTTGGCTTCATTTAGAGAAATTCTTAATTATGAATAATCTGGTATCAGAACTGCTTGGAAGGAATATGGAATTAGTCAGGATTGATGGGCAACAGGAATCACAGCTCACTTTTGGCTGAGAAACTTATTCCTGTTACTACTGCCAGTGTGACCTCAGGCCAGTCACTTGATCTCTTCTGACCTCCTGACTTTATATGTAAGATGAGGGGGTTATATTAGATGGAATCCAAGATCCCTTATAGTCACACTAAAGAAACCTACCCAGGGAACCAGAGACTGAGTGCAGTTTTTTTCTGATGTAGGAGCTGCAAAAAGGAAGACCAGGAAAAATTGGAACTAAGGGGGCTAACCAGAAGAGACCAGGTTCAATGCGCAGTTTAAATGATGTGTACAGGGTTAAGTAGAATGTGGGCTCCTCTTGTAGATGATATCTGTGCTTGCTAACCTGCCTGTCTCTTCCTCTGTATCTGTGCTGGCAGTGGTATCTTGGCAAAGATAAGCTTTCTTTTTCATCCCAGTGACTTTTTCAAAACTTGACTTCCATTGTTGTATTGAAATAGTTTAGAATTCCAAGCCAACTTTCCCTTTAATGATGGGTTTTTAACCTCTCACCAACATTAATAGAAATTTCACATGTCTTCATCTATGATAGGAGAAAAGGAACCTTTGAATCTCATGGTAATTGCTAAGGGCAACAGGGAGTGGTGCAACTCTGCAACTTCAAATCCTGGGGAGCTTTCATCTTTTACAGACCCAATGAAGAGGTGCTCTTATTTTGAACCTTTGGATAATTTTGAAAAGCTGTTGAAAGCTAAGAGAAGCCTTCTATTGACGTCTTCTGCTAAAGCTGAGATCACTTGCTCTTTCATGAAATCTTGATCATAGAGGTCACATAAGACAGCCCATCCTAAAGTGGAATCCAGAATTCTTTGCAATATCCCTGGCAAATGGCTATCCACCCGTGGCTTTGAAGACCTCCAGTGAAGGGAGAACTTACTCCCTCTTAAGGCCAAGCTGGGCTTACTTTTGGACAGCTCTAATTGATAAGTCTTTTTTTTTTTCATATTGAGGTCAAATCTGTCTCTATGAAGCTTTTACCCATTATTTCTAAATCTGCATAAGGTCCGAATAGAATAGACCATACACATACCATTCATATTTCTGTTGGGGGCTGAATCTGAAATCTGATACCATAGATACAAACTGTTCTCTCTGCGCTCCAAGAATCCAGGTTTCTTGGTTCACAATGTGGTCAAACCATTTGGCTATATTTCTTTGTTTTTTCTACAGAAGTGGGAAAACTATTAGGTAGTGAGTAGCATTGTAAAGTCCAGGGAATTTACAATGAACTGTGATTTTTATTTGAATTGGCACCCTTTTAAAGCCTTTCTTATGCAGTACAAGGATGATGTTTACAATTGAGCACTGGAGTGCTCAATGGTTTTCAAAAACTTTTGTTTGCTGTTCTTAGGCTGTTATCAATAATCTCAAGTGGTAATATGAAATAAAAAAATATTAACTTTAAGAAATTAAAAATTGTATGGCACAGGTTAGAATGGGGTTTTGTGAAATCAGGCAATAATCTGGGGTATTATGACTACAAAAATATTGACTCTAACTACCAATAAGTAATCACCCTCTTGTCCTTCCACCTTATTAAGGAGGACTCCTTTAATCAATCAACAAACACTAATTAAATACCTGTCATGATGTGCCAGGCACTGGGATTTAATAACAATTTTTTTTCTGAAGTAAATATTTTGGAAAATGTTTTAAAATGGCCTTCAGCTCAGGAACTGACATGTATAATCCAGATAGCCTTTTAAAAATCACTAAATGAAGTAAAATGAAGAGATATAATTAGAGGATCATGGGACCATAGACTTTGAAAAAGGGACCATATAGTCCAATTTGTGAAACAAGGCCTAGAGAAATCAGTGACTTGTCTTAGATCATATAGGTGGTAAGTAGCAAGATTGGGGTTTGAACTTGGGTGTTTTGACTCCAAATATAATGAAAATCTAAGACTCCATGTGACCCCATCCTTATAATGGAGGCATTATTGTGTTCACACTTGATTTCTTCCATACACATTATTAATTTCCTTTCTAAGGGATTTTCTGTACTATTGGCAATGGGACTTCCATAGACGGTAGAATTCTCTTTGTTTAGTCATTTTTCAGCCATATCCAACTCTTTGTGACCGCATTTAGGGTTTTCTTGGCAAAGATACTGGAGTAGTTTCTATTTACTTCTCCAACTCATTTTACAGATGAAAAAACTGAGGCAAATAGAGTTAAGTGACTTGCCCAGAGTCACACAGCTAGTAAGTGTCTGAGATCAGATTTGAATTTAAGAAGATAAGTCTTCCTGACTGCAGGCCTACCATTCTATCCATAGTGCCACCTAGCTGCCCAAAATTCTGAGAATTATTAGGCACTTAGTAAATGTTCCATTGTAGGTCAGAGCCAACATGGTGGCTTCTGTGTCAGGATATCCAGGGCCTGACCTTAGACCACTTAGCCACAGGGAACTCCATTCACATAAGGGTTAGAGCTACAGCCCCAATTCAACAGGGTGAATTAGCTGTATTTCTATCTTCTGTACTAAAGTTCTTCTCCCCTGGGGCAGACAATGAAGAGTTTCCTGTTCCTTTATTCTGAGAAAATAAATCACTCTCCTTTCACAGAATTCTACATCTCTGTGAAGTTAGTGACTGCTAGTACTTTTACTGTCCTTTTTACCCGTTAGCCTTCTGCAATTTTTATTTCCTAATATACTATCCCCAGCATGTACTGTTAAGTAAAGAAGTAAGGAGCAGAATATAGGGGCCTGTCCATGAAATTTCCTTCCCTGTCTATATGACATTCTCCCTTGGTAGCTAAAATCATGTTCAGTTGTAATTATTTGTTTAAGTGACTTTTTAGAATGTCATCATTTCTCCAAGAAGATCAGAAGTAGGCCAATAAAAGTTGAAAATTTTATTTTATAAGCACAGAATGAAAGCGTTGGATTGCAAGCTATCCTGAGGTTCCCTTCTTTGTTTAGCCAGAAAGGATGGAGTAGTTGCATTCCTGGCACTGTTCCGGTACAGTGACCATTATGTAGCCCAGAATGAAATCGGCTGCACTTTTGCATGTGGTAATAGGAGGTCTGCTTGGATTTAGGCCCTCCAAGTACAGAGAGGATTACACGGACACACTTATTTCAGCATTGCCAAGCTACTCCTCTTTGCGGATTAGGATAACTTTTACAAGGACATTTTACATTTTTCAGTGGTTTGTGTCATGTCAATGTGATTGATCTGGAAATTAGAGTCTATTTCCATAACGCCTACATATCAATTTCACAGGACAAATAAAATTGATTGTTTTTACCACGACATGTGGCAAAATATTAATTTTCTGACAACTCAGTGTTAATGGAATGTACTTTAACCAGATCAGTTAATGCATCTGAATCCATTTAATTAGATAAATAGAATACTTTGGGCCATCAGTATTTTCTCAATTGCATTTTTGAACATTTCCTCTGTTTTCCTGAGACTATTTCCTCATTTGTCTAATTTTCCCATTTTAGTTTTGCTAAAGCAATAAAGATTAAATACGGTTTTGACTTGCGTGAAAAAATTCTATTTGTTAAATACATCAACTCTTTTATGGAAAGCAATTAGATAGAAATCTATAATTCATATCTACTTGCGTGTTTATATAAACATCCATATGATGACCCAAATCCACACAAATACATATGTCTATGCATATACACATGTTTATGCATGTATATATACATACACTAATTATGTAAATATACAATACACATATATGTATATATCTTTATCTATGCATAATATACACACATTTTCTTAGTAGTGTGAGATCATAGGATTTAAAGCTGAAACGGTCCTTAGATGGCATATAATCCATTCATTTCATTTTAGGTGTGAGAGCAGCAAGGCCCAGAGAGTTGAATAGTAAAATAATTAAATAAAATTGAAGATTGAAACCAAAGTTCTAAATTCAAATCCAACCAACACTGGCTGTCAATTCCATTCAACAGTCATGTACTAAGTCGGCCATCCTTCCTTTACAGATCAAACATCTCTTCTTCAGATAATGTATTGGTGATTCCAGTTAAGGTCACTGGAAGTTTCCTGTGTTTTTGGTTGGACGATTATCTCTCTTACAGAGATAAAAGGGCCCTGGCTAGCCCACTCTTTTGTCTTTTTATGGTTTTTCTTAGGTTGAAGTTACTTCTTTAGAAGTACCTCACTAAACAGATAGATTCCCCTTTCTGATTTTAAATAATTTACTGTGGAACTGTGAACATAATATTTTTCCCTTGAAGATCATTTCATATTGAAGTTTAATATAGTTTAAAAATTTTTCTATTTAAAACTTGGGCTCAGGAGTGTGATGGTAAAGTGTGACACTCTCAAGCTGTTTGGCGGTGATGAAAAATGCATGAGAACAGAACCCACACAGCTCACACAAGGAGAGTCAGGTGATTCTAAATGTAATTTTCCATTAAATCTTTGACTCAGTTCAGTCTAAGAGTTGTATCTCAGGAGTTTGTGAAAGAGGAAACAGGCGGTCCAAATGGAATGTAATGCCAAAGAGTTTACTGCTAAGAGAAGAGGTTGACCTTCTCAATGAAACTCTTTGGAAACATGCCTTGTGCCAAGAGGACATTCTCCTTTTTTTTTTAAGGTCACTTTCTTTACGTTTCCAAAGTTTCTGATCCCCTTTATATCAGTAGTTCACCTTTTTTTGGGTTTATGGATGTCTTTGGCAGTCTTAGACTCTTTCTCAGAAGAATGTTTTTAAATGCATAAAAAAACCAAAACATACAGTTACAAAGGAAACCAATTATATTGAAGTACAGTTATCCACATATATTAACAAAAGCCATACACACGAGTTCCTGGACTCCTGATTAAGAACTCCTGTTTATGTGCATATTTACAGCATTTAGAACAGGAAGGAACGTGGAGATCTATTATTTTATAGACCAAGAAACTGGGTCCCAGCGAGGTGAGGTCACAGCCTGTGTCAGTGACAGATTAGAACTCTGGTTTCCTGACTCCTAATTCAGTGTGCTTTTCACTCATTATATTATTATATATAGTATTATATTGTATTATATCATATTATATCATATCATATATCATATTATATTATATCATATCATATCATATCATATTATATTATATTATATTATATCATATTATATTATTATTTCTTTCCTTTTGGTAACCTTTGGTGGTTAAAGTGTGTTCCTAAGGCATTTGTTAAGTTTGGCCTGTTTCATCTTGGTAGGAGACATGTTGTCATGCTAAGGTAGGTTAGGAGGACGATATAGATAACCCTGGAATTGATATGTCCCACAAAACTGAATGATTAAAAGGATAATCAGATTCTCCCACTAAACTTAATTATAAAACTTCTATTGTTACATTTTTGTTGTTTAGTTGTTTCAGTCATGTCCGACTCTTTGTGACCCCTTTTGGGGTTTTCTTGGTAAAGATATT
Organism: Vombatus ursinus; assembly: GCF_900497805.2. NCBI lineage: Eukaryota > Metazoa > Chordata > Mammalia > Diprotodontia > Vombatidae > Vombatus > Vombatus ursinus. The sequence goes on along the minus strand of NW_020945237.1, from coordinate 3,214,416 downwards.
GGACTGGTTTGCCATTTCCTTCTCCAGCTCATTTTAGGGATAAGGAAACTGAGGCATCCAGGGTGAAGTGACTTGCCGAGGGTTACAGTGAAGAAATGTGAGGCTGGATTTGAACTTAGTTCTTTCTGATTCCAAGCCCAACATTCCAGCTGCCCCTACTGTTGTTACTAGTGTATTTAAAAACTGTTAATAGTGTTTAGAAAAATCCTCTGATATTAAAATGGCAACTTATGGCAAAAAAAAAAAGTTGATAGTAAATGTGTGTGGGATCAAGTCTAAGCGACAATGTGAGTTTGATGACTGTGTGTAGCCCTGCCTCACTTAAATCCAATTCACGTGCAAGTCAAGACATCACCCTTGAGATGTCATTGGTCTACTTCGAGAACAAAGGGACGAACAATAACAGCAGTGTGTGGCTAGGTGAATGGAATATTGGATGTAACATTACAGATGTTTTGCAGCCCTTTTGAAATTCTGTAGGGTTCGATACGCTTTGAAATCACCCCTCTTATGTCATCATTTCCCAGGTGATAAACATTTTCCCTTGCCTCCAGAGCCCCCAGCTCAATCCTTGAAATCATCTAACTTTTACAGAAATGAAGAGATCTTCCTTCGAGGGGATTGTAGTCTAACAAGCTGTACACTGATAATTCAGATTAGACAATATGCCAAGGAGGGGGCCACACCAAGTACTAGGAAGAAATCTGAGTCATGAGCAATCTCAGTCAGTTAAGGAAGATCAGTAAAGACTTTCTGAAAGGGTGGATTGGGTAGGGTCTAAGTTAGGCCTTGAGGGTCTCAGTAGATGCTTGTTGCAATATGACCCTTTATTATTATGCATAGCTTCTACCGTGTAATAAATCATCTTTCTAAATTTGTGAAATCTGAGGCTTCGGATTCTATAAAGTGAATTAAATGTCCTACTTAATCGATTCTATAAATTCAATATTCTCTTAAAATTGGTTTATTAAAATGAAGAAAGTCCAGTATATCTTACAAAGAGGTATTTTTTTTTAAGTAAAATATTGAATGACTAGGAGGCTGACATGATTTTTATGAGTAAATCATGTTTTAAGGTATTGAAACATTTAAGAGTTCAGGGGAGGAGGCACTGTAGTGCCATTGGTTGAGTTAGAGGAGTAACTACCCATAACACAATAGTTTTGTGACCCTGGAAAATTAACAACACCTCAGTGTGTTAGGCAATTTTATAAGACTGTAAGTTGCTTATTTGATTGGGGAGGAATTTTTGTACCAGTCGTTTTTTAGTTAGGCAGCTAGATGGTTCAGTGAATAGAGCACTGGGCCTAGAGTTAGAAATACAAGTTCAAATTTGCCTTACACATTTTCTAGCTTTGTGATCTTGGAGAAGTCACTTAACCTTTGTTTGCCTTAATCCATTGGAGAAGGAAATGGCAAACCACTCTAGTATCTTTGGCAGGAAAACCCCATAGACTGTATGGTCCGCGGGGTCATGAAGAGTTGGATGTGACTAAACAATGAGTTCTCTATAGGCATAAAATCACAGGTCTGGAACCTCCCTCCCAATTTTGTTTTAAAGTTTAAAGGTTCTTAAAGCATTCATTTTCAGTAGGTTCATGGTCTAAATTATGTTAGTCATGAAATTCTATGCATTAATGATATGATACATAAATTTTACTTGTGATTGTTAACTCTTCTTACATATTTTCAGTGCATACAAATTTTGACTTTGATATACTTTAAATACATGATATTCAATAAGTAAACTATTAATTTGGTAAGAGAAAGTCAGCAGATAGAGAAATGATCAAAGCTCTGATTCTTAGCTGGGAACATCCAGGTGATCTAAAGATTTTACACACCTGGATGAAGAAAGGTAGTAGTGGTGACTCTAGAGGGAAATCCATTTTTAAAAAATGACGGAATTTAGAAACAGAGAATTAGAAGACTTCAGGGAAAATTGGGAAGACTTTTATAAACTGATGCAAAAATCAGGAGGACAATTTGCCAACTAATAATGTAATTAAAGAAAACATTGCAAGACCTCCTTTACCAGAGTCAATTAAAGATGAATTGTACCATTCTAGACAGTAATTTGGAACTATGCCCAAAGGGATATAAAACTGTGCATACCCTTTGATCCAGCACTACCACTACTAGGTCTGTATCCCAAGGAGATCATAAAAGAGGGAAAAGGACCCATATATATGAAAATATTTATAGCAGCTCTTTCTGTAGCGGCCAAGAATTGGAAATTGAGGGGATGCCCATCAGTTGGGGAATGGCTGAACAAATTGTGATATATGAATGTAATGGAATACTATTGGTCTATAAGAAATGATGAGCAAGCAGATTTCAGAAAAACCTGGAAAGACTCACATGAACTGATGCTGAGTGAAGTGAGAAGAACCAGGAGAACATTGTACACAGCAGTAGCCACATTGTGCGATGATCAACTTGGATAGACTTAACTCTTCTCAGCAATGCAATGATCTAAGACAATTCCAAAAAACTCATGACGGAAAATGCTATCCACATCCAGAAAAAGAACTGTGGAGTCTGAATGCATATTGAAGTATACTATTCTCTCTCTCTCTTTCTCCTTGTCATTTTTTTCCCTTTTGTGCTGATTCTTCTTTCATAACATAACTAATGTGGAAATGTGTTTAATATGATTGTACATGTATAGCCTAAAAATGAATTGTAGAAAAATAAAATTTGGGGGAGGGGTAGTGATCCTGGCCTGCTATTATTAGATGTTCAAGAAAGCCATTGAATCCATAAGGTATAATCTCAGCAATTCTTTACTCTGTTGGTCTGAAAGAAAGTAGAATTACTGAATCTCTTTTGGCTGACGTTATGACGTGTTTAAATGCCTTCATTTTCTAAAGTAGTTATAGCCCCACTGGCTGCTGGTCCTCCCTCTCTTCCCCTCCCCTCTTTTTATTAGCTGCTCAGTTGTAGGTCGGATAGAGGTTGGAGATGTCAGGAGAAGGGGTTACCCAGACCAAGTGGGGCTCATAGCTTCCCCGGGCTCTTCCCAGCCAGTGATCTCTGATATGTAGATGCTTTCATTTATATTACTATGATTTTCTAATGATAACATAATAATAACAACAAAATAGTATGTTTGAGTAATAACAATGCAATACATTGACTATTTTAGAAAACATACCTCATTCCATACCCATAGATCACTATTAGCTCTCTCCTCAGAGGAAGAAGGCATACTTTGTCATCAGCCTCTCTCTAATAGTAAACTTAGTGACTGCACTGATCAGAGTTTTGATGCTATTACTAAAATATTTTTTTAAATCCTTTTTTAGTGTGAATGTGACAAACATCAGTAAAAACGTTTTCTCATACAAAGAACAGACAAAGGAAATGGTGTAGGAAGCTTTGAATCCCTATTACATATAGCTTGGGGTTTGAATTTATTTTAATGTAACATGGTTTTTCCAATGTTTCCTGCTTGTCTGTTTCTCTCTCCTGAACTTCCTTCTGTTCTCTTCTGTTTCTTTTTATTTTGATTTTCTGTTTATTTAAAAAAAATGATTTGCAAACACTTTATTTCCCCCCTCCTTTTTTTTCATCATTAGCATTGTTTTCGCATTTACCCTGTCCCTTTTCCCCTCCCCTCCCATCCCAGTGATCTTTTCTGTCTCATTCCCTCCCAAAATAAAAACCTTCCCTTGTTTTATTTTTTCATAAAGAGTAAAGTTACATAAAACAGATCCACACATACACACATAAGCTATGTCTGAAGAGATATGCTTCATTCTTCACTTCTGGTTGTCTGCCAAGAGGTTAGAAATGTGGTTCAGAAGTTTTAATGTATTTATTTTCCATTATGTTATTGGAATCCTTATTTAAATTATTCTCCTGGTTTGACTTACTTCTGCTTTGTATCATCAGTTCACACAAATCTTGAGTAAGTGAAAAACCATTTGTTAAGTACTTTTTATATGTTAGGCACTACACTAACTGCTGGGGATACAAATATATTTTAAAAACAGAACAGCCCTTGCCTTCAAGGAAGTCTCTTCTGATAGCAGACAACATATATGAGGAGTATTCACCAGGGGGATGTATTTGGCTATTGGCCAATGGAAAGTGGGATTGACCAGCAGATGATGTAATGACTTGGGATCTGAAGCCAAAGCAGGGTCTAGTACCTAAACATTATAGACCTGGTGGGCTACTCTGTGCACTTTGTCACTAATCAGCTGGTTTTGGCCCTGGGGCCTGCCCTTCAAAATTGAATGGATTTACTTGCCTAGTAAATTGGGGCAGCTAGATGGCACAGCAGATAGAGTGCTAGACTGAAGTCAGGAATACCTGAGTTCAAATTTGGCCTCAGATGCTTATTAGCTGTGTGATCCTGGGAAAGTCACATAACCTTGTTTGCCTCAGTTTCCCCATCTGTAAAATGAGCTGGAGAAGGAAATGGCAAACCACTCCAGTATTTTTGCAAGAAAACCCCAGGGGTCATGAAGAGTTGGACATGACTAAAAAATGACTAAACAACACTTGCCCAGACACTAGATTGTGGAACATTTCATAATAGGGTGGAGGTTCCAAGTCTAGGTGGAGGCTCTTGGTCCAAGTAGGGTTAAATTTGGTCAGCAGCAGCAGGCAGATGGAGACATGGCTGATGGGCTACAAAGCTGAAGTTTTCTAGAATTCTTCTTTTTTTGGTTACTTTCACCCCCACCATCTTTCTTCCTGGTTTTCTTCTGCTGTTACCACTGCATCTGCCTACTACCTGTGCTGATTCACTTGGGTTTAAGTGGATAATTCCCACTGAAAAAACAGCATTTTCCATAATTTCTCCTTCTGCTGATCTCCCTTTCCCAAGATGATAATTTTTCTATTGAACAAATCATTATCGAGGACTATTAATCCACATTTGGAGTATTTAGCAAAGTCTAAAAATGTAATTTAGGTTTTTTTTAATTTTTTTTTTTAAATCTCCCTTTTAAAAGTCACCCTTCTAATGAGTTACCTTGTTATCAGAGTGGGATTCAACCATAGCTTATGAAAAGTGTGTGGTTGGTGATTATGATTTCATATTATGTTATCTAGATGTTCTTTCAGACCTTTCAATTCCACTTGGGTGTTTCATAGCCCAGATGATGCAGACCTCAGCCTAGCACATGTACAAAAGCATGCCTGATAGGGGAGGAAAGCACAGAATTACCATTAATGAAGGTATCTCTCTGGTCCTAAAAAGGTCTTTAAGACAATTTATTGTGCCTAGTGAAGAACTTGGTAATGGAAAAACAGGAAGTGTTGGAAATAAATGCAGAGATGGGAAAGTAATTGATGTCCAAATGTACTGCAAACATTCTATAAAATAATTTATTGGTGTCTTGAGCAGATGCAATATAGTGAAAGTAGAAGTCTCACAGTCGCCATAAGGCTACATACACTCTGTATCTTTATGATAGCTTTGAAAAGTCTCTATTGCTTGCAGTGCTGGTGCTGGTCTATTCCCCATCCCTCTTTAATTTTTTTTCCTAAAACAAACAAAATTGGGAGCTTCAACCAAAGCTACCTTGGAAATCTAGCTTAAGAAGTTATTCAGTTTTCAGTTGTACCCTGCAAAATAAGTCCACTAATGATCACCCATCATGGCATTGGATACTATATTTCAGAGATACTGGGACAGGTAGATTTTTATTTGTCCATTGAATGACATTGTTATTTCTGATCTACAAAGGCCTGTTTAATGACCTTTATTTTTTTTACAGTAAAGAAAAAATTGTTGAATTAAATCTTTTGAGATGAATTTCTTCTCCAATTGGAATGATAATTAACATAAATTTGAAACAAAAACTGCTATTGATGAGGCAAATAATTCTTTTGATAATTCTTGTGATATAAACATAGGATTGAAATTGACAACCACTTGCAGGCTTTTGAATGGTATCTCCTTGGGGGAAAAAAAAACCAAATAACCCATTAAATGTTTTTGTTTTAATCATAAAGACAATATGCAGTATATATTAAAATTGCTAGAGATAATTTCACTAGTAATGGCATTTAGTGATTTAAATTTGATTCTTAAAATAAATTTGGCATTTTCCCTAAATATTGTTCTCTCATTTCTTTAGCCCACAAGCCCCAAATTTGGAAAAGCTGACTCTTACGAAAAACTGGAGAAACTGGGAGAAGGGTCTTATGCTACCGTGTACAAAGGAAAAAGCAAGTAAGTGTTCTGTTTTTGGTGAGCTTTATATCTGAATGGTACTTCTTACCTGATAACATATTGGTAGTTTTTTTTAATCAAAACATTTTAAAGAGTTTTTTTTTAATATTGCTTTTGTGTTCTGTGTCCCTCTCCCTTCCCTATCCCAAAGATTTTAAAAGAGAAAAAGAGAATTAATTTAATAAAACTAACATCTAAGAAGTGAAATATTGTATGCAGTGTCTCACACCACTGCCATGTCCCCCCACCTCTGCAAAGCGGGAGGTGAGGTGCTCATATCTCTTCTAAGCTTGGCCATTATAATTTTATAGCATTCAGTTTCATACTGATAGAATGTGAGGTAAGAAGAACCAGGAAAAGGTTCTACAACAGTGTAAATGAATGGAAAGTGTTTATTTCTTAAAAATGGAACATATATATGTACATATATATATGTGTGTATATGCATACAACCTCCCCTCCCCCAACATTTAGTTCTTTTTTCTTTGTCATTAGTGTACTGATGACAACATAAAATTGAAACAATATAAATTTGAAAGTGCCTTCTTCCAATAAGGCAACTTAGCAAATATGCCTAATTGCCCTTTTCTCTCTTGCCCTCCCTCCCCTTTTCTTGTGTTCTTGTTTGGCCCTCATTTCTGTACTGTACTTTTTCTCCTACTGTTCTCAGGTGCATTGGAATTATCTAATCATCTGAGATTCATCATCTAGGTAAAGGAAATAGTTTATTTCTCTTTGAGGAAGAGTTTGTTTTAGAATACTCATCTGATTGGCTGAACTAAATTAGTCATCGGCAAAGAGTCTTTTTGCATGTGATCTCTTTATATGAGATCTTTTTCCCCCCATCTTAACAGAAATCACTTTTGTACAAGAAAGAATTGCAGAGTTTTCTTCACATTGGCTTGATGTTGTACATTGCGAATATCTTTTCTGATTACTGTGATGAAATGAAAGAAATGAATATAAATTTTTTTTTTAGTGCTTACTATGAGCAGAGCAGTGGAGACAGAACTGGAAAAGCAAGGCAGCCTCCTGATCTCAAGGAGCTCACAGGGGAGCTGAAGGGGGAAAAAACACATAGATGTTTCAGCTGTAAGTCAGAGGGAAAGACCCCATGGTCCTTACAGTGCATTGGCAGAACAGATGGTAATATGACTTCTTCATTAGTATATCCATTAAGAACATTCTGACAGTTCTGATGTTGATGGTACTAAGGACTTTGGTGTAGAGAGAGAGAGAGAGAGAGAGAGAGAGTATGTGTGTGTGTGTGTGTGTGTGTGTGTGTGTGTGTGTGTGTGTGTATGTAGGGAAGGGGCGTTTACATGGATGATATCCGTGGGGAGGCAAAGGAGCGGAGTTGGTGGTGTGCAGGGTACTGTTGTTGCCAAGGTCCTGCCCGTTGGTGGCATTTGGTAGTATTGATGGGTCCTCTCTCCACAAGGGTGGCTCTCCACAATTATGGCTGTGAGGGGCCAGGCTGGAAGCAAGGGTTGAGGCCTGCTGTTGAAAATCAATGATGGTAGGCATCTAAGTGTTGCAGTGGCCCTGGAGTCAGGAGGACCTGAGCTCAAATCTGGCCTCAGACTTGATGCTTACTGATACTTACTAACTGTGTGACCCTGGGCAAGTCACTTAACGCCATTTCCTAGAAAAAAACAAAAAAACCCCAAAAAAGAAAATCAATGATAGTGAGATGCAGTAGAGAATGATTTTTAAATGACTGTTCTCCCCTCCCTCTCCCCTCACATGGCAGTAGGGTTTGTGTTCCTTCACCAAATCATTCCCAGGATTCTCTATTAAGGGGGTGGTGGGAGTATAAAGGTGGTTAGTGGCATGTTATTTTAAGAAGTCTTAACATTATTTCTATACTTGCCGTGCTAAATTTAAGCATGATTTTATTTTATTTTCTCTCCCAAAATGTCTTTTAGAAATAATCATTGATACTCTCTGGCCCTCTTTTTTTCTTCTCATTCTATATGATAAGTTATATTAGTGATTTAAGGGTACAGTACGGTCAAGTTGAGGGGCGGGGGTTGTGAGAGGAAAAAGCTAGATTTCAGAAACTCTGCATTGGTAAAGTGCCTGATCCCTGGCACAACTGTGGAGTGGGTCATTAAATTTATGCCTTGGGAGCACTTAGAAAAGGAAGCGCTGATTATAACTCCTAAAAATAAGCTCTGTACACATTCCTCACAACAACCCCAAGAGGTAGACAGAGTAGTTGTTACTGTTATCTGGACTTTACCAGGAAGGGACCAGAAATTCCGGAGACTGAACAACATAGGACACCTAGCTGAATCCCCCCATTTTACAGATAGTAAGCTAAAGGACCAGTGAGAGTAATTGACTTGATCACGGTCACACAGGTCTTAAGTAACAGAGCCAAGATTGAGCCCAGGATCCTCTGATGAAGCCAGTGTTCTTTTTATTAATAATGCAGGGCCTCTGTCTAATTGGTAGTTGTCAATAGTCAGGAAACATTTAGTAAGCTCCCACTACGGACCAGGCACAGTACTCAGCACTGGGGATAGAAAGATAAGCACGTAGTAGAGTTCCTGGTAGGTTTGCTTGTTATTCAGTCATTTCAGTTGTGTCTGACTCTTTGTGACCCTGTGGGCCATACTGTCGATGGGGTTTTCTTGACGAAGATGCTGAAATGGTTTGCCATTGCCTTCTCCAGCGGATTAAGGCAAATAGAGGTTAAGTGACTTGACCAGGGTCACACAGCTAGCAAGTGTCTGAGGGCAGATTTGAACTGAGGTCTTCTGGACTCCAGGCCCAGTGCTCTATGCACTGAGCTACTTAGCTGCCTCCTTCCTGGTAGCTAGTAGGCTCCTAATAAATGTTTATTATATGGTATTGTATTGGAAGATAAGGCATACATACAGTCTAATAGGAGAAAGTTAGCAAGTATGAGAACTGGGATTTGAACCCATGTTCTTCCTCCAAAGTCCATTTTCTTACTCCTATATCATGTTACCTCTTGTGACTATAGCTAGACTAGACTCAATAAGAGCACACCATTATAGGCTAACCTCATTTCCCTTTGAAATACAGGATTGTCCCCAAAGTCTTAATGCAGTTTTGGTTTTATTTAGATTTATTAAAGTTTAAAGCCACTCTAAGACTTTTGGGACAACCCTGTATTTTTTGATTTATAAAGCACTAGATAGTTTGTAAAGTGATTTCCTTGCAACTGCCCTTGTAAGATAGGTAGTGGTGATTTTATTATTCCTACTTTACAGACAAAAAAAAAAAACAACTAAAAACAATCTTGAGAGAAATAAAGTGACTTACCCTGGGTCACAAAGAGAGCAGAGCTAGCATGCCAACCTAGGACTCCTTTGTACCAATCTAGTCACCACAGAACTGGCAAATGGTATCCAAGTACAATCGTCATCCTACTTACCGGAGTCAGCCATTATTACTCTTGATTTGAAATTTTTCAAAGCAATTCTAATCATCAAATATTTATTTTGTATCTATTTAGCATGTGATGGGATAGCTAGGTGGTGCAGTGGAGAGAATGCCAAACCTGGAGTCAGGAAGACTCATCTTCCTGAGTTCAAATCCAGCCTCAGACATTTTCTAGCTGTATGACCCTGGGCAAGTCACTTAACCCTATTTGCCTTACTTTCCTCATCTGTAAAATGAACTAGAAAAGGAAATGTCAAGCCACTCCAGCGTCTTTGCCAAGAAAACCCCAGATGGAGTCACGAAGAGTCAGACATGGCTGAACAACAGAAACTATGTGACAGGTGCTCAGGATCCATAAATGCAAAAATCAATAGAGTTCCTAGTTCAGGGAGATTAGCCTATATTAGGAGTAAAACAATGTGAACAAAAGATGAGTAAATATCAGATATGCACAAAGGAATTTTTAGAAGATAATCGAAATTAGGGAGTAGAGAAAGGAGGGAGTAGGAATCAGGATGAGCCTTGTGTGAAGGTAGCAAGTGGCTCTGAGGCAGAGATGAGGCTGTGAGGACATCAAGCCTGAATAAAGTTCAGAAATTGGAACTGGAATATCATGTGTGGGGAATAGAAGCTAGGCTAAGTTTCCTTGAATTGTGGAGTATGTGAGGAAGAATGATGTCCTGGAAAAGTAGAGAGGGGCCATGTCGTCAAGGACTTTTTCGAGCATTTTGTGATCTTTCAGTCTATCCACCCATCCATCCATCCATCCATCCATCCATCCATCCATCCATCCATCCATCCATCTGTTTTAGATACTGATAGATATACTATGTCTATACATATGCATTTTACACTGAGCAAGTTGAAGCCCAGGATATGGAAAGGTCTTCTCTAAGATGACATCCTTGATAAGTGACTGAGCTGGTATTCAAATATATGTCTTGTGATGCTTAGCCCATTGCCCTTTCTGATAGATATATCACACTGACTCTACCTTTCTTAATTTCATTAAGGAATTTATCCAAGCCTTTCATGATGTCCTTATAGACAAACTAGGGAAATATATTTGATAATAGCATAGTTAGGTAAGTCAAGTCAACAAACATTTATTAAGTGCTTACTGTGTGCCAGGAACATTGCTAAGATTTTGGAATGGAAGAGAGCAACAAGAAAGACAGTCTCCATTCTTAGGCAGTGAGGAGGAAAAGGTATCTCCCAGGGCCATGATGACAATGTCTGGAGAGTCAGAAGCCCAGCTGGGAGAGAAGTAAAGGATTGAATGGAGGTTGCTGAAGGAAACTTCCCACAAATGAGATGAGGAGGTTTCAGTGATGGAGAGGTTTTCCAGGGTGAGAAGGAAGAATGAAGTAGATTTGTAACTGTGCTCATGTGGGTGGATCCAAAGAGTGTTAGCTGATAAAGCAGTCACTGTGGAGGGAGGCCTCTGGTACACCATAGGGGTCAATTCTTGGTCATGTCCTGTTCAACATTTCAATTAGGGATTTGAATGGAGACCTAAATAATGTGGTTATAACATGTGGATGACATGAATTTGGGAGAGAGACCCAATTCGTTAGATGACAGAATACGGCTCCAGAGTAGTCTCAAGCGGCTAAACACAACAGGCCCACATTTAACAAGATGACTATAGGTTAACCCTCAGTTAGGTCAAAACCGAAAATCAATAGTACAAGTCCCAGTTAAGAGAGATCTGACTTAATAGCCATTCATGTGAAAAATCCCGGTGGGTTTTAGTGGATTGTAAGTTTAATATGAGTCAGCATATTAAGTCAGGGTGAGATTGCTGCCAAGGAATCTAATGCAATATTGGACTGTGTTAGGAGAAATACAATGTCCAGAACAAGAAAGTGATAGAAAGTCCTGTGGACTTGGAACTAAGCCATTCACAACTGGAATATCCTCCTAAGAAGGACTTGGGTGATGAAAGGAACTTGAAACCATCTCATCTGAGGAGGCTTTCAAAGAAATGAGAATGTTTCACTTGGAAAATTGACAGTGTAGGAATGACCTAAGAGCTATCACTCAATCAATAAGCATTTATTAAAAGCATGTTATATGCTGGGTGCCAAAGCTAGTCTTCAAAGAATCCTTGCCCTCATGGAGCTTTCATTCTAATGGGGAGACGTGTGTGTGTGTGTGTGTGTGTGTGTGTGTGTGTGTGTGTGTGTGTGTG
>NW_020945237.1:3148541-3202602 GCF_900497805.2 Vombatus ursinus | reverse complement strand
GTGTGTGTGTGTGTGTGTGTGTGTGTGTGTGTGTGTGTGTGTGTGTGAGTTCAGGAGAGAGACTCGGCTGGATATGTGGAGCTGCCAGTCGTTTGCATAGAGATGATGATTGAACATCCACGGGAGCTAATCATATCACCAAAGTGAGAAAGCAGAGAGAGAAAGGGAAGAGGGCCCAGGACAGAGGCTTGGGGTACACACAGATAGTGGGGGGTAGTTGTAATATGGATGAAGCACCAGCAAATGGACATGTGGTTCAGTCAAATCAAGGGAAGACTAAGAGGGAGCAGGTCAGGAAAAGCTAGAGAGGAGAGAGGATGCAGAAGATGGTGGTGGTTGATAGTATTGAATGCTGCTGAGAAGTCAATGTGAGAAGATAACAGAGAAATTTACTGGGGCTCAGCAGGCTAAAGGCAAAAACGTACCTATTAGGACCAAGGACCCCAAAGTATAGTCCATTATTCTCATTGGAAGTAGGGGAAAATGAAGATGGTGGACAGACATGTTGCTTGGTGAAGAGAGAGATGTGGAAGTAGAAATAAGATAGTCTGAAGATTACTGCTAGCTCAGGTGTTAAATTAAAGTGGTATAGAGGATTATAAAGTTAGTTTTACTAATTTTGTGGCTGCTATATGTTGAGTTGTCTTATCTAATCATTGCTAAGGAACAATGTTATTGAGCTTGGACTCTGAAAAACTCTGTAATGGTCTTATGCCAATTTGACCATTTCCCCAAATGGGAAGTTTAAAGAAAAAAACAGAGAAAAGTTTGTTTCTGATTATGAAAGTTTACATTTTTATATTCAACACAGGGGACTTCTGGGAAAGATTTGTTTCCTGTATCTGTTTCAAATGTCCACAACAAGTCTCTTCCTAATACTAATTATAAATTATGTAGAAACCAAATATGCTAACTCATTAAAAAAAAAATCAAGAGACGAGATAGTTAGGTGGCACAGTGGATAGAGCTCTAGCCTTGGAGTCAGGAGGATCTAAGTTCAAATCTGGCCTCAGACATTTGACACTTACTAGCTGTGTGACCCTGGGCAAGTCACTTAACCCCAATCGCCTCACCAAAAACAAGGCAAAAAAAAAATCAAAAGACTACCTCTAATTTCAGCACCTTGCATTAAACCATCAAAAGATGAGTTCAGGTCTTTATGAATTAAAGTTGAATTTCATTAAAAAACAACAACAAAAAAACCCCAAAACCTTGTGGTTTAAATTCAGTGGGGCATATTTGGAAACAAAAGATTCTTCCTTTCACCAGCATTCATTCAGGAAGCTCTCATTCCTTTTTGACATCTTAAAATTGCCCCAGATCTTTCAGGATGATGATCCTGAGATCCTTGATCAATTGAATTCTGACAGGTTCAAGCTGACAATGCCCGCTTTTCTTGGGCAATCTCAGGGCTGATAGTTGGTGGTCACATGTAATATACTTAATTTCACTCCCAGCTGGAGATGAAAGCAATTGCCCATATGTCTATCTCTCTAGGATGGCTCTTCACCTATTTTAAGAGGGGATAGGCTGGCTGTGCTTGCTTACTTGTATCTCTTAAACTTGTTTACTTGCTTAGGAGAAAAAAGAACAGTGTTGGGCTACCTAAAGAAATTTGAATTGTATTGCAGGGTCACCTTGGAGCAGTACATCAGTTATCTATAGAGACAATAACTGTGGCTTACTGATTGCAGCCCTCCCCCCCCCCCCCCCCCCCCGCCCAGAGGCATTTAATCCTTTTGTTTAAATGTCACCTCTGAAATCTACCTTACCCTACAGAAGATGGGGGGGGGAAGGGGACAAGAGAGCAGGAGGATGATAGAGGGGAGGGCAGATTGGGGGAAGGGGTAATCAAAAGCAAACACTTTTAGAGAGGGATAGGGTCAAAAGAGAGAATAGAATAAATGGGGGGGCGGGATAGGATGAAGGGAAATATATAGTTTTTCACAACATGACTACTATGGAAGTATTTTGCATGACTATACATGTATAACCTGTATCGAGTTGCTTGCCTTCTCAATGAGGTTGGGTGGGGAGGGAGGAAGGGAGAAAATTTGGAACCCAAAACTTTAAAAACAAAAGATAAAAAAAAATTGTTTTCACAAGCAACTGGAAAGTGAGATATACAGGAAATGGGGTATAGAAATCTGTCCTGCCCTAAAGGAAAATTGAAGGGGAAGGGGATAAAAGAAGGGGGGGAAAGATAGAAGGGAGGGCAGCTTAGGGGTATTCAGAATGCATGCCATCTTGGGGTGGTGAGGGGAGGGACCAGATGGGGAAAAAACTTGGAACTCAAAATCTTGTGGAAGTGAATGTTGAAAACTAAAAATAAATAAATTAACAAAAAAAAAATGTCACCTCTGGCATCCCCCCTCCCCCCCTCCCCCATCCAAAAAAGTTGTCAATTACCAGTGGCTGAAGAGGCAAGATCATTTATTTAGGTTGCTAGAAATTTTACTAATTTTTATTCCAATGATAGTTTAATGCTTTCAATGCATTTCCTGTTATGACATTGCACTCTTATAGAAGTTTGGATCTTATTCTAAAATGTAATTATTTTGGATCTTTTTTTAATTTGGAATGGGATTCATGATAATTTACATTGTTCTGCATGATTAAAAAACATCTTTTCTTATTAATACCTTTTCTTTTTACATAACTTTCATTTCAGAGTGTATCTTTCCCTCTCTCCCCAGTGATCCATACCTTGTAACAAAGATCTAAAAGGAAAGAGAAGGAATTTTCTTTTTTATTTTCTTTTCTTGGGGGGGGGTATTTTAAAAAATCAGTTTATTTTGATTTATCAACAATCACTTCCATAAGCTTTGGAGTTTTAAATTTTTCTCCACTTCCCTCCTAACCTCCCTCTCCAAGAGGGCATGTAATCTGATATAGGCTATACATATACATTTCTCTTAAACATATTTTCACATTATTGATGTTGTAAGTAAGAATTAGAACCAACAGGAGGAACCACCAGAAAGAGGAAACAAAACACAACAGAAGAAAAAAAAGAGCAAATAATATGCTTTGATCTGCCTTCAAACTCCGTAGTTCTTTCTTCTTTGTGGATAGCATTTGGATATTTTTTTTTTAAAGCAAAATCAACCGTATCTGCCTTGTTGATCAGTATGAGCAATGTTGTGTATGCACAGTTCTCACCTCTGCGATAAAGTAGGGAGGTGAGTTTTCTCAACTCTTCTCTGAGACCAAGCTTGGTCAATATAACTTCTGTCTGATTTTTAAGTCTCTGTCTGGCTTCAGCGATTCTCTCTCTCTCCTTCCTCTTCCTTCCCTTCTCTTGCTCCTGCTTCTCCTAACCTTCTCCACTTCATCTACTCCTCCTCCACCCCAAACCTCCACCTGTCTCTCTTCTCTTCTTTCCTCTTTCAGCCTCTCTTTCTCCCTTTCCTTCTTTTCATAGAACTCCTGCTAGGAAATTTTTAGGGTGGAGGGTTAACCTGTCAAGACTCCTCAGGAACTTTTGAATTTAGCCGAGTTGCTGTTTGCTAGAAGTTGAAAAAACCTGAGAATGAGCGTTAAGGGATTTTGAAGACAAAATTATGCATGTTGTTCCTAGGGAGTTTTTAGCTTAGTGGGCTCCTAGTTTGCTGATAATGCTGATCTCTGATGCCTGGATAGCAGAGCTTCTTTCAGAACAGCTCGTTACTGAAGGTTGGCCAGGCGGCTCGATAGGTACATGATGCCGAAGGCAAGAGGTTGCTAAAATGGTCTATTGGAAAGATCGACCTAGATTTGAATACTGTCTTTGCTACTGTGAGCAAAACAGTTTGTTTCTTTGGTCCTCAGAATCCTTAGCTTTAGAAAGAGGGGGTTAATTTAGAGAGCCTGAGAAGTCTTTGCTCAACCTCAGTCTTATGACTGGCTACATCAGGAAAAAAAAAATGAGCCTCAATTTCTTGGTAGAAAAGCTTCCACAACCTTTCCCTTCAAAGCAGTGGGATTGTTCCCAAGACTGTTTTCTAATTGGAAAGAACATTGAATTTGGAACCAGAAGGCCTCATTTGAATCCTTGACTTTGAATCCCATTTCTGAAAGTAGCTGTGTAAAATAAATGAATTAGCCTCTGAGCTCCAGTTTGGTTTTTTTTTTTTTAATCCGTACGATAGCAGTACTTGCTGCTCTCCATGTCAGGTAGGAGAATGTCTATAAAGCCCTTTGGAAGCATGAAGTGCCACAGAGAAAAACTGGATGTGATATCTAGAGCTGGAAAGGACCTCAGGCAGTCTAGCCCAGCCCCCTTCTTTTACGGATGAGGAATTTAAGGCCATCGAGGCTAAATGACTTGATTAATGAAACGCAGGTAAATGGCATAGTTGAGATTTAAACCCAGATTCTCTGAGCTGACTCCAAGCTCAGCACTGTTTCTGTCACACTAAAAGTGTCTTGGTAGGTCACCTTTTTTTCCCCTCACTTGGGTCATTATAACGGCTATTTTTGTGTACCTTGTAATAGCTAGCATTTGTACAGCTTTTACTATCTACTGTACCAAGTGCTTTGTGATTATACTCATTTGATCCTCACGACAACCCTAGGAGGCAGGTGCTATTTAACGAATGAGAAAACTGAGGCAAACAGGTTAAGCGACTTGCCCAGGGTTACACAGCTAACAAGTATCTGAGGCCAGATTTGAACTCAGGTGTGTTCCTGACTTCAGGCCAAGTGTTTTATCCGTTGTGCCACCTAACCACCCTGTATTTCTACATATTTTTTTTTCTGTGTACTTATATTTCTGGATTCATTTGCTATAGTTACTCTCTGGTTTTACATTTCTGATCTCTGCCCTCCCAATCCACATCCTAAGATAGTTCCTACTCTACAACTACCCCAGCATATATGGCTTTGCATGGTTGTTTATCTTAGGATTGATGTCTGTCTTCACAGTCAAGTCCCTGGACAGTGTCTTGTAACCCCTCTACATGCATGAGTGATCCCATTCATTGCTTCCCATTCTTTCCTATCTACTCCAAGAGATTTTCCCCTTTGTCATCCCCTCAACTCTCATTTATCTTAAAAGTCTGTCTATTGGCTTCTTCCCCATGGCCTTCAGATATGCCCACATCTTTTCCATTCTTTTTTTTATTTTTTTAATTTTTAATTTTTTTTATGTTTTCCATTCTTAAAAAAAAGAAACTAAACAAAACAAAAAAAAACCAACTTTTCCTTGATCTGTTTATTGCTGCTAGCTCTTGTATGACTTTTGTGCAACTCTGCCTCACTTAAATTCAATGCACACACAAATCCAGCGATGTCATTGGTCCTCTTTGAAAACTAAGGATAAGCAACAATGACCACAACAATGATTATGTCTTTTCTTCTGTGTGCGGCTTGCCTCCTTGAGAAGGATGACTACTCTCAGGGGCTCTACCTCCTTTGCTCTCACTCTGTTCATAACTCTGGAGTCTGGCTTCTGACCTCATTAATCAACTGAAACTATTCTCTCCAGGGTTACCAATGAACCCTTAATCCCCAAATCTAATGACTTTTTCTCAGTCTTCTTCCTTTTTTAACTTTATGAAACCTTTTACACTGTTATCATCCTCTTCTTGATACCCTTTTTTCTCTAAGGTTTTGCTGGTTTTCCTGCTGTCTAATAATTTCTCAAACTCTTTGCTTTTTAAAAGGTATTTTATTTTCCCCCCAATTACGTGCAAAAACAATCTTTAGAATTCATTTAAAAAATTTTTGACTTCCAAATTCCTTCCTTTCTCCCTTCATTGAGAAGGCAAATGGTTTGATATAGGTTATATGTGTGCAGTCATACAAAACATATTTCCATGTTAGTCATGTGAAAGAAAACAGACAAAAACACAAGAAAAGTAAAGAAAGTAAAGAAAAAGTATGCTTTGATCAGCATTCAGACTCCATCAGTTCTTTCTCTGGAGATGAATAGCAGTTTTCATCTTAAGTCCTTCAGAAGAGTCTCAGGTCGTTGTATTGCAAAGAGTAGCTAGGTCATTCGGAATTGATCGTCATACAGTATTGCAGTTACTGCAGTGTTCTCCTGGTTCGACCCATTTCAGTTTAAATCAGTTCATTAAGACTTTCCAGGTTTTTCTGTAAGCATCCTGCTTGTTATTTCTTATAGCATAATAGTATTTTATCACAATCATATACCACAATTTGTTCAACCATTCCCCAATTGATGGGTTTTCCTTTGATTTCTAATTCTTTGCCACCTCAAAAAGAACTGCTTTTGTACATACAGGTCCTTCTCCTTTTTGTTTTTTATCTCTTTGGGATACAGATACAGTAGTAGTATTGCTGAATCAAAGGTATGCCCTTTGGGGCATAGTTCCAAATTGTTCTACTGGATGGTTGAATCAGTATACCACTTCATCAACAGTGCCTCAGTGTCAGACTCCTTTTCTTGATCTTAATTGAGGTTAAGTCTGCCAGTTGTATGTCCTTTAAGGCTCTATCCTGGGCCCTCTTCTCTTCTCCTTCTACACTATTTCTCTTGCTGATCTTATCTTCTCCCATGGATTTAATTATCCTCTCTATTCAGATGATTCTCAGATCTGTTTATCTAGACCTCTCTCTTGACCTCTGTTTTCATATCTCCAATAGTCTACTGGACATCCCAAATTGGATCTTCCCTAGACTTCTTAAGTTCCACATGTCCCAAACTGAACTTATTCTCTTTTCTTGCAAACCCTCCCTTTTTCTGAACTTCCTTATTGCTGTGCAGAGTACCACCATCCTCCCCCCAGCCCACAACCTAGCTGTCATCTTGGATATAATGTTTGTTGACTTGACTTGACTTTGACTCCCACTTTGATGACATTAGGGTTCATTGCTTATAGGTAATGCTTGAGAAATGTTATTGGAGCTTGTTAAATCTTCTAGAATGTCTTGGCAAGGCCTGTTCTCCCTTCAGAGTCCTGATTTCCAGAGCTCACTGTTCTTTTAGATTCTTCTTCCTTGGTTATGCTGCTTGCTTATACAGATAGCAATTCATTTTTTCCTGTCCTTTTTTTGTTGCTGAGTTAAGGAATGCCAAAGCATCACCCCTGTCCCTCCCCCGTCCCCTTTCAGAGTCCTCCTCAGTAGGAAATACTGCAGAAACCCACTCCTGCAGCTTTGTTCTCTTAAAAGACAATACAAACAATAAGGAATTGGATTACTTTATGAAATGTAGTATCCATAAAATGAAAAGCAGTTTTCTTCCCTTAATGTTTCTTTGGGACAGTTTTGTGTGAGAGGATTGGGACTTTAACTGACTGAATGACCTCATAAATTGAGTGACGTAGTTAGATAAAGTCTGGAATAAACCTTTGTGCCTTAGTGTGTGTGTGACTCTCCAAAGCCCCTAGAAATGTAGTGCAGAAATACAGTGCATAAAAGCATTTACAAACAATTTGCAGTAAGAAAGAGGACAGGCAGCGTGAGTGAACCAACCGTTCTATCAGTGTAGGTCAATGTTGAGCTCTTCCAGTGAACTCTTAAGGTTTGCCTTAAGTGAAGCATTCTAATAGGTGCATTGGAGGGAAGGTCTGATGGAAAGTTCTTAGCCTCTGGCTCATTAAGGTGTCCTCTGAAAGCTGACACAGGAATGGTCATGCTCATCTCCCTTGCCTTGAGAGCTTACTTCTCCAAATTACAACAAGCAACCTGATACAGAGTAGAGGCAATAATATGTATCCCATTTTTTTCCAGTCTGCTGCCTCAGTCTTCTTAGGCTCATTGACTGTTTCTCATTAGGCCTGCTCTGATTTCTTTTCAGCTTTGGGGACGTGGACCAGTGCTTATTATCACAGCTCACTTAAAAGATCAAGTCTCTGAATTTATTACTAATCATGGGGTCCGAGGGTGGCATGGTGGTGTGATAAAAGATTAAATGGGGCATCTAGGTAGTGATAGAGCTACATAGAGCACTGGGCTTAGAACCAGGAAGACTCATCTTCATGGGTTTGGATCTGGCCTCAGACACTTACTAGCATTGTGACTCTGGGCAGGTCACTTAACCATTTGTCTCAGTTTCCTCATCTGTAAAACGAACTAGAGAAAGAAATGGCAAACCATTGCAGTATCTTTGCCAAGAAAACCCAAAAATGGGGTCATGAAGAATTGGACATGATTGAAACTACTGAACAACAACAGTAGATTAGATGTGTATGGTCCAGGTTGCATTATATTCATCTTCATTAAACACACACACACACACACACACACACACACACACACACACACACACAACTAAGGGTATTATAACAAGGAAGTTTTTTGGATTTTAGATTGAATGTTGCTTCTGCATGGGTACAAAGAGAAGATATTCAGGACTTCCATTTGGCTGGCCTGAAAAGATAGCAATCCATACCGCCCCCTTGTCACTCCTCCCCCCCCATCTTACAGATAATGCTTAATTCTAACCATGATTTCCTTTTATGGAAGAATTCGTGTTAAAGTTGGGGTTCATCAGTACAGCTGGATCCTCTTAGCAACAAGCAGGAATATCAACAATACCTAATCTTTTGGAGAAGAGTTTCACATTGAAAACATTGTCTCCACCACAAGAATGATTTCAGCTCTTGGGCTAAGCTAGGCAGGGACAGAGTTCACATTAGGCAGTGTTTAAACCCCAGGAATATATTTAGCTGTTGTTTATTGCTGGTATTCTTTGATTGCTTGAGTGGTTCACATGAGGTACTCTCCCTGAGTCTCACTCTCTTGCAGGTGCTCTAATAGATCAATTATTCCCAGTGGTGAAAAATGGAGATGAAGGCCCTAGAATGCAGCTGCTGAGAAAAGAATTTTACAGTATCAGAATAATTTAAACATAAAGAATGGTAGGGCTCCTGGAGTTCTCTTCAAATGGTTATGGCTGGTGATGATTTTAATTTTCTTAGAAAATGGACCGTTAACTTGGCATCCGTGAACTTGTTTTTTAAAAAATAATTTCATAAGTATATGTCGATATAATTGGTTTCCTTTATAGTACTACGCATTTTTTGCATTAAAAAAGATTTTTTTTTTCCTGAGAAGGATCCCTGGTCTTCACTAGACTTCCCCAAGGGATCCATGACACAGAAAAGCTTAAGAATCCCTGACTTACCAGAGGAAAGGTCATTGCGTAAGAAAGGGCTTGTTCAGAAGATGTTATTCACTTTACTTCGCTTGGCTTAAAAAATGAACAAACGTTTATACAGTCCAGGTCTTTAATCATAATGTCTCTGAAAACCTTTCCAGGCCTAGAATTGGAAAGGGAAACTGAAAGACAAGAGTAAGGAAAGGTAGTTAATACCTCTTAGAAATGGTCAGTTATGTTCTCCTCCTATACCTCACCTTGGCTTAGAGCATTTCTGCCTCTGTAAACTTATGACAGGGCCTGCATTGTCTATTTTTAGATTGTAGGTTTCTGGAGGACAGAGGTTTTGTCTAGATTAGTTTGAATTGAGTTGCTTGGTACAGGATTCTCCATCGGCAGAACCTAATGAAACTTTATTTGCTGGTAAATCAGTTTTAGGGGGAGAAACACAAATGTGGTGTTTGTTTTATTTCCCTGTGGAATCCATTAAAAATATTTGGCATTATTAATGCCAAAGGTTTCTTAGGAGAAAAATGACGGACAGAAAGCACGCCCATTAATTCAAAGATCCTATCCTACAGTCTATTGATTTAGAACTGGAAAGGCCTTTAAATGTCATTAAATTCAACCCCCTTCAAATGGTTAAGTAATGGTTAAAAGGTTAAGTAATTTGTCCAAGGTTACATAACAAGAAGACCTTGGGTTCCATTGATATATTTCAATAGTGAAGCATAGACTCTGGACTGCATAGATTTAGATGTGTCATCTGGACGAGAGTGGAAATGATTTGGCCGGTGGAATTACAAACAATAACCAAATTACTCGAAGCATCCCAATCACTCGAAGTTTGGGACAGGGATTATGGACCATGTTGGGCACGTGCCTCTATCAAGTGACACTAAAAAGCCACAATCTATCTCAGATAGTCAACACATTCATTAAAGGAGGAGTGTGTCCTTCTTTCTCTGCATCACACTGAAGGAATAGAAGACGTGATGCCTGGACTGTTGGTGTTTATTCTCTAACTAGAGACACAAGAAAGATGGGAAAAAATGGTATGTAATCTAATGTAGGAACTTAAAGTAGGAACTGATCATTGTGGGGCTAGATGGATGGGAAGGAGTGAGGAAAAGCTTAATAGAGGAAGAAGTATGGGAAATGGGCCTCTATTGACCTAAGGATATTTATTGACTTAAGATAGTGATTCTCAAAGTGTGATCTGAGGGTCCTCAAAACTTTTTTGAGTTCCTTGAGGTCTGAACCATTTTTCTAATACTACTAAGATATTTTAATTTCTAATGTACTAAGTATCAATAGATATAATCCACATAAACAAAAGTTCTTTGGGGAAGGAGCCTCAGTTTTTAAAAGTGTAAAGGGGTCATGAGACCTGAAAGTGTGAATACCGCTGACCTTAAGTATACCAACCATGAGATGGCTGCCACTTCCACCCAGCTTTAGGAGAAGAGTGAGGTGCCTTCAAGCACTCATCACTTCTGTGAATAGGTTTGTTTTTTTTTCCATTTGGGAGAGAGACAGCAGGAGATCATCTTGCCCGTTCTCCAGATAGGGCTGGTCCTAAAAACTTTCTAGAAAGAAGGAGTATTTATCATTTTCTTCAGTGTCTAAGGGAAGGACATTTTATTTTCCAAGTTCGATAACAAGCGTTTATTATTATTATTAATAATAATTAGCATTTAAATAGTACTTAAAGATTTGCAGAGTGCTTTATAAATGTTATCTCATTTTATCCTCAGAAGAACCCTGAATTATAGTGGCAATTATTATCCCCATTGTACAAATGAGGAAACTGAAGCAAAAAGAGGGTAAGTGACTTGCCCAAGGTCAGACAACTGCTAAGTGTTGGAGGTGGGATTTGAAATCAGGTCTTCCTGATTCTGAGTCCAGTGCTTGATTCACTGGCTTTATACCCAGCAGCCTCCTCCCTTAACTGTCCTACTAGCTGAGGGATTGAAGAACTCAGTGTAAAACCAGACAGATTGGATGTTCAGTAGGAAAGGAATGAGATGGTCTTGTTTCTTGGTTCTTGGTGAGGAATGCCATGAAATCACCTGCCTTTTCTTTGGCTTTTTAGCTAGCCAAAGAAAACTTTTGGAGAAGTCAGGGTCAATTTTAGACAGTGTTTGAAAGGGACCAAAGATGGATACAGTAAATGATTTATGCAGTAGCTCACTACACAAGAGAGTAGACAATGATACTTTTAAATGGCACGCAAGCTGCGTTAAACATCTGGAAATAGTTGGTGTTTTTTTCTCCCCTCTGGGATTCAGAATCATAACACTCAACTTTTGACCTAGATTTGTTTTTAGGATGTATACATTTCTTCTTCTTTTTTTTTAAAAGGTTAAGTTTTTAAAAAAAAGTCACAATCACATCCTAATGGCCACTCGTGTTCCCCAGTAGAATCCTCCCTTGTTATAAGCACAGTTAAGGGGAGGAAATGAACATATTGGCCATCTTCGAAAATGTCTGTGTCATCCTTCTATTCCACCAGCTCTCTGCCAAGAGGCAAAAGCAGGCTTCTTTCTCATCAGTCATCTGAAGTTGCATTTGGTCACCAAACTGAACAGTTTCACAGTCTTCCAGTGCTGTTTTCCATGTAAATTCTTCTGCTCATTTTTAACTCATTCTATATCAGTTATTTCAACCCTGTGCAGGTTTTATGAATTCTTTGCCATTTAAAAAATAATATTCCATTCCATTATACATGACAATTTGTTTAGTTCTCTAATTGATGGGCTCTCCCTTTCTTTACATTTCTTTGCTGCTATAAAATGTGGCACTTTAAATATTATTATGTAAATATGGGATCTTGTTTACATTTCTATCTAAACCCATGTTTAGTAGACATGTGAATGAAATTCCATCATCTTGGTGAAAGGTGAATATGTATAACATACTCGAGAGGAATTTGCTAGTGATAACCTTGAGTTTTGCTTCACTAAAACTTTTGACTTCATTTAATTGTTTTTTTTTGTATTTTTTAATTTTACACTTAAATACAAAATCATAAAAGAAAAAAAAAACATTGACATGTACACAACAGACCATAAGAGAGGATTCATTATAGAACAATAAATTTCCATTTCAAGAAAACCTATATAATAAATTGTTTTCAATGCTGCCCAGCTTTCCTTTGCTTCCTTGTTGGTTTTCTTTTGTTCTCTGCTGTTCAGTTTGTACTTTATTTTCCTCTCCCTCCCCCAAAGAAGGCTACAATTAAGTGTGGAGATGTGTATATATATATATATATACACACACACACACACACACACACATATATATGTATGTATGTATGTATGTATGTATATGTATGTATGTGTATGTATGTATGTATATATGTGTGTGTGTATATATATAGTATGTATATATATACAGATACATAGATATCTATAAACATACCCAATACATACATATATCCACTTATCCACCTCTATGTAAGTCCATGCTTATTTCCTCCTATCATCTGTTTCTCTGAAGGTGAATAGCATCTTCCTTCATAAGTCAAATCTTTCCGTGTTTTTCTAAATCAACCAGCTCATCATTTCCTACACCACAGTGGTATTCCTTTCTGGATTCAAACAGCATTTCCCTTCATAGGATCTTTGAGGTTAATTTGGGTATTTATAATAATCAGAACGACTTGGTTGATCAAAGTTCTTAAA
The DNA here is from genome assembly GCF_900497805.2 of Vombatus ursinus. Lineage (NCBI taxonomy): Eukaryota > Metazoa > Chordata > Mammalia > Diprotodontia > Vombatidae > Vombatus > Vombatus ursinus. The sequence continues at coordinate 3,189,867 of NW_020945237.1, read as the reverse complement.
ACAAAACTGTTGTTACTGTATACAATGTTCTCTTAGTTCTGCTCATTTTGCTTTTTATTATTTTGTGGAGGTCTTTCCATGCTTTTCTAAAATCATTGAGCTCATCACTTCTTATAGCAGAGTAACATTCCATCATGAACATGTATCACCATTTGTTTAGCCATTCCCTAATTGACAGGCATACCCACAATTTCCAGTTCTTTGCCACCACAGAGAGAGCTGCTATAAATATTTTATATTTTATATTTATACAAATTACATAAAATATTATATATTTTATATTTATACAAATTATATAAAATATTATATATTTTATGTTTATAACTTGTATATTCTTTTCCATTTTCCCTAATCATTTTGGGAAACAGACCTATTAGTAGTATTGCTGGGTCAAAGGGTATATAGGCAGTTTAATAAAACTCTTTGGGCAAATTCCAAATCTCTCTCCAAAATGGTTGGATCAGCTCACAGATCCACCAACAATGAATTAAGGTCCCAGTTTTTCCACATCTCCTCCAGCATTTGTCACTTTCCCTTTCTATCATTCTAGCCAATCTGATAGGTGTAAAATGATGTCTGAACGTTGTTTTAATTTGCATTTCTCTAATCAACAATGATTGAGAGCATTTTCTTGTATAGCTATAAATTGTTTTGGTTTCTTCATTGGAAAACTGCCTCTTTGTATCCTTTGACCATTTATCATTTGGGGAATGACCTGCATTCTTGTAGATTTGACAAAGTTATTTATATATTTGAGATATGAGACTTTTATCTGATGAACTGCCTATAATTTTCTCCCAGTTAACTACTTTCTTTCTGGTCTTGGCTTCATTTGTTGACTTGTATAAAACCTTTTAAATTTAATGTAATCAAAATTATCCATTTTACATCTCACAACACTCTCTATCTCCCTTTATACCTAGCTCATGTATCCATCTTGACCTTACTAAATGGTGAAAGATATTAGTCTATACTTAATTTCTGCCAGACTGTTTTCCAGCTTTCCCAGCAATTTTTACCAAATAATAAATACTAATACCCAAAACTTAAATCTTTACACTTGTCAAACACTGGGTAACCATATTCATTTATTGCTATAGATTGTATGCCTACTGTGTTCCACTAATCTGCCTTTCTATTTCTTAGCCAGTACCAGATAGTTTTGATAATTACTGACTTATAATATAGTTTAAGATCTGTTTTTGCTAAACCTCCTTTTTGCGTTTTTTTCCCCATTAGTTCCTTTGATATTCTTGACCTTTTGTTCTTCCAAATGAATTTTGTTAGTATTTTTTCCAACTGTGTAAAATAATTTTTGGTAACTAACATCAGAAGTGGGAGAGGAGACATTTATGCAGTGTTACCAGGGAGAATGGGAGGTCCAGGAAAAGGACTATGAGAAATTTGAGCAGGAAGAGATCACTGTTAGCTGCAAAGGGAGGTCAAGCAAAGTTTCATGAAAGAGTTAGCAACTGAGTTGTTATATAACATAAAGGAGAGTCTCCAGTGTTGGTGATGAAGAGTTTAGAAAAATATTCTAGATGTTGAGGATGCTCTGAGCAAAGGTACAAAAGTGGGAAAGGGTCAAATGAAACATGGAGTGGCAAAGAATAGTCCATTTTGGCTGGTAAATGTAGATGTGAAATGAAGTAAGTAGTGTGAGAAAAAATTGAAAAGGGACAGCTTGTACAGGTCCTCACTCTAGGATGAGGAGTTTATATTTTATTTGGTAGGAAATGGAGAGATGATGATTTCTTTAAAAAATAGGGGCATAACATGAGTTAGGTAGATTTGAAGTTGGTCGGCTAGTTGAGCCAAAATAGAAGTCATTTATGGCTTGGTATCAGCTTGGAAGAAGGTCTCCAATGGAGTACCTTGGGGATCTGTGCTAATCTATATTTTTATTAATGACTCAGACAAAGATACAGATGTCATGCTCGTCAAATATGCAAATGACATACAATTTGGAGTGATTAGCTAAGACATTGGATGCTAGAGTACTGATCTAAAAAGATCTCAGCAGGTTAGAACATTGGGCTGAATCTAATAAGATAAACATTTGCGAAATATAAAGTTCTCTACTTGGGTTCACAAAGCAGTTCCACGTGAGGTGCAGTGGAGAGAGCCCCCAGTATGGAGTTAGAGGACCTGTGTTCCAATCCCTGTTCTACCACCTTGGGCAAAATATTTAATTTTTCTAGGCCTCAGTTTATTCATCTGTGTAACAAGGAATTGGATTAGATGGTCTCTAAGGTCCTTTTTAGTTCTGAATCTAATATCCTGTGATCCTGAGATCAGGGAGATATGTGGCTAGCTATCAATCAAGCAATTAATCAATAAACATTAAGCACCTACTGTGTGCCAGGAAATGTACTCAGCACTGGATTAGCAGTTAGTCTAAAAAAGAACTGGGACCTTCAATGGTTCTGAAAAGTTCAATGAGTTGACAGTTTGAAATAACAGTTAAAATGTTTAGAGGACCTTAGGCTGTCTTATGAGAGTTATAATTAGCACGTTTCTCAGTCTCCTTTGCTGCAATAGCATTCTGTCCTTTTGGTGTTTGTATCCCCCCAGGGCTCTGTCTTGAGCTCTCTTCTCTTTTCTCCCTCCCTTAGTGATTTCATTTGCTCCTGTGGATTCAATTATCTATGCATGTGACTTTTAGATCCACATATTCAGCCCTGTCTTTTCTTTGAATTTTAGTCCCAAATTGTCAGCTGCTTGCTGGACAGCACCTGCTGGCATCTCAAACTTAACATGCTTTAAATGGTGTTGAGTATCTTTCCCCTAAGGATGCCATCCAGCTTCCATATTGGATTCTTAGCCAGATTAGAGTTATACTTTACTCTGACTTCTTTCTTACTCACTCGTATCCAATCAGTTTTTGAGTGTTATTGAGTGTACCTCTATAACTCTTTTTTATATCTGTCACCTTTTCTGTATCCATACACCTACTACCCTGGACTACTATAGTCACCTCCTAATCATCTTCCTTGTTCCTAGGATTTTTCATTTCTAATCTGTTCTCTCCCCACCTGCCCAAATCATCCTCTTAAAACATGGTTCTGAGTATTTCACTCCCTTGTTCAAGAAACCTTAGTGACTCCCTATAGCTTATAGAAGATGTTCTTAACCTGGGGTCCATGGACCTCCCTCTCCTCCCAAGGGAGTGCCTTCATAGATTACAGGATGTTTGTGAACTTGGATGGAAAAAGATTCCATCTTAATTTTCACTAATTTCTAATTGAAATTTAGCATTTCCTTCAGTTATTTAAAAACACTATTCTGAGAAGGGGTCCGTAAGCCAGACTGCAAGAGGGGTCCATGGCAGAAAAAAAAAGTTAAGGACAAATTACAGATTCTTTAGACCCTTTATAATGTGGCTACCTTTCTAATCTTATTTCTCTCTTATTCTCTTCACAAACTCTGGGCTAGCAGTTTGTTCCTTTAGCTTGACACCCTGTCTCCCTCTTCCATATATTCACACTGATCATTTCTCATTTTTGGAATATAATCATCTGCCATTTCTTTTGTTCCAAATCCCAATCTCCCTTATAGTCCCAACTCAGGTACCACCTTCTCCATGAAGTCCTGCTAGAAAGCCTTCACTTCCTCTTCAGATTATTTTGTATTATACTTATTTAGGAGGTTTCTATGTGCTCCTAGTGGAATGTCACTTTCTGGAGGGCAAGGACTTTTTTTTTTAACTTTAAAGCCTCCGTTACTGTTAACAGCACTTACACATTGAAGATCTTTAATAAATATTTGTTGATTGGAATGGGGGAGAGACTGGAGGGTTGAAAGACCAGTTAGGGTTATTAGGTGGCTGTTGCTGTAGTCTAGAGGAGAAAGATGTATTCTACTTGGCATAGTTATGGTATAAATGGAAGTGGGAGATTTTTTGGTTTTTGAAAGCAGGAAGATTTAAGATGTGATTGAATATAGGAAGTTAGGAAAAAGAAGGCATACAAGTTGGCCCGCAGGTTACAAGTCTGATTGGCTAGAAGGATTATGGTGCCATCAAAATCAATTGCAAAATTAGGAGAATGGATTAAGCCTTCAGGGTCCAGATCCATAGATTTAGAGCTGAAATGGATTGTAAAGGTCACATGGTGCAACCTCTTCAATTTTAAATTGAGCGAGAGGCCCAGAGAATTCTCATGAAGCTACCCAAGGTCACCCATGTACTAAGTAAAAAAATCCGAGATTTGCACCTGGGACCTTTCATTTCAAATTCAGTGCTCAGAAAGTTCAAACCCTCCTTCTGACACCTCCTAGTTTTGTGACCATGGGCAATGATCTTACCATCAGAGCCTATTTTCCCATCTTTAAGATGGAGATAACTATACCTGTAGTTCTGATCTCATAGGGATAGTGTGAAGACTATGTGAGGTGATGTGTGCAAAATATTTTTAAAACCTTAAAGCAGCATTTGAATATAAACTGTTCTTATTGTATTTCTACTCAGAAATTTATAGTACCACTCAAGTATTATAATTATTATATAAATACTCCGGTTAAGGGGGTAGCAAATAACGCTATTTTTTTTTGGGTGAGGCAGTTGGGGTTAAGTGACTTGCCCAAGGTCACACAGCTAGTAAGTGTCAAGTGTTTGGTCTGAGTTCAGAGTTGAACTCAGGTCCTCCTGACTTCAGGGCCAGTGCTCTATCCACTGCACCACCTAGCTGCCCCAAATAACGCTATTTTATAGTTAGAAAATCTCAGACTCAGAGAGGACATTTAGGTATCTCTGGTTTTAAACTGGAAACACAGAAGTCTAGGCTTAGGCAACAGATGGATCTGTGATTCCTTTAATATTTGATGATGAGTTACATTTTGGACTTGTTGAGTTTGAGGTGTATGAGAAATAACCAGATGTCCAGCAAGGCACTGGGGAAATAGTGCCTTTGAAGCTTTGAGGTGTGGGTGACTGACCATTGAGATTTGGGAATTGTATGAATAAAAATGATAATTGAAATCATAAAATTCAGTTAGATCTCCAGTTCGCCAATTTACTAAGTGCCTATAGCCTGCCAAGCACCATGCTGAGCAATGGAGATGCATAAAAGAGAAAGAAGTAATCTCTACTCACAGGGAATGTGCATTCTAAAGGGGAAGACATCAAGTACATATATACGTGTATATATAGGATGAGTATAGGATAAATACAAATTAATATAAGATAGTTAAATCCAAGGGAGTTTTGCATGGAGGGAAGTAGCAATGGGAGGTGTCAGGAAAGGCTTTGGGGAGTAGGTGGTGCCTAAGTGTTCTTTGATGTGGAGCTGAAGAGGGAGTGTATTCCAGGTACATAGAACAGAAAGTGCCAGGGCACGGAGATAGGAGATGGTAAGGAACAGAGAGGTCATCTTGACTAGATGGGGAGTAATGGAAATTCAGGAAGGGGAGTAATCTTTAGTGAGCCTCTCCATACAGGTGGGGGTCAGGATGTGAAGGGCTTTAAATGATAAACGAAGCAGTTTGTGTTTAATCCTAGAAGCTTTTGGGAGCCTTTGGAGCTGACCGAGTAGGGGCTTTATAGGGTAAATATGGATTTAAGCACAATCACCTCAGCAGTAATGTGTAGGGTGGACTGTAGTGGTGAGTGGCTTGTGGTAGGGAGACCAATCGGGAGGCTGTGTCAAGGGGATGAGAGCCTAAACAGAAGTGGTCACTATGTGAGACAATAGAGGAGTTTGGATGGAAGGGCTGCCTTGGAGGTGGAAAGAGCAAGATTTGACAACTGATTGGATGGGTGAGGTGAGAGAGAATGAGAACTAATGGATAATGCCAAGATCATGAACCCGAGAGTCTAGAAGAATACTAGAACCTTCGACAGAAATAATGACTTTTAGAAGATGATAAGTTTCAGGAAAAAGATAATAAGTTCAGTATATGTACCTCAGGAACCTCAAAATTAAATGAGATAATGATTTTAAACAAACAAAAACATTTATTGTTATTATTACCATTATCTCAACACTTCCCAAACAGAATTCATGATCTTTTCCTCAACCTTCCATCCTTCCTCTCGTCATAATTTCCCTGTTACTGTAGAGGGCATCATCATTCTTCTAGTCACTGAGAGAAATGATTATTTGTCTCATATTAAATAACTAATTATTGGGGAGATCCAGAGATCTCTGACCTTGCCCAAAATTTTACCCCACCTAGACCATCTTATCTAGATGGAATTGTTGCACTCCACCCAACTAGAAAAACCTTACAAAGAAAATCTAATCTGGGTGAAATCCTGCCCGCTGTGTTCCAGTCAGATAGGTCTGAGTCTCAGACTCAAGTCCCCCAGCCCTTCCTTGGAATCCACCTTTTATTATAATATTCTCATTAATTGTTCACAGATCAGAATTGATTGCCATTTGTTGGGGAACACCCACTCTTTCAAGGGCATATAAGCATTAAGAAACCTCCACATTAGGTCTTTGGTATTGGAGAGTGCCACTGACTCCTTTTATGGATTTCCACTAGTAATAACTAGTAAAATGATTAATTATCCAGAAACTATGTCTCTTGAAATTATGCATCACATCATCCAGGATCACCTTGGAGTATTCCTTGATATTTCCCTTGACCTCACCCTATATGTATACATCTAATATCTTCTCCATATGAGAATGACATTGCTTTTGAGGAGACACTGATAGAGGTGATCATAAGTAAATTGTTAATCTATGCTTGAAACAAATAAAACTTCTTATAGGAGTGGTCAGGTCAAGGGTCATGGCTCATCTTTAAGGAAGACTACTTCAGAGTGTTTGCAAATATGCACTGCACTTTATCAGTGTAAAAATAATTTTAAGCTTCATTAGTCTGGGTTCCAGAACATTAATGTTATTTTTAAACCAAGAGAACAGTTTCAATTGTAAATTTCTCCCCACTGACTAATTTAACTACTCAGCTATGCATGTACCAATTTCCACTGCAGGCCATCTCAACTTCATATATTGCAATAGATTTTACAGCAGAGTTTTATGAAGGTCCTCAGCCAAAACAATCATCCATTTGATTATATATGCATTATAAGCATATCCTTATATGCCACTTGCTGTTTAAGTGGATGCCTTCAATTGTACTCTTAATGCTACCATCTTTTCTTTATGCCTTTGGCTGCCTAAACAGCAGTACATTTGAAGACACTGTTGTTATTTCCTGTTCTCAAGTTTGCTAACTCCTTTTATAGTTAGGATTTAATCACATCTCAAATCTTTCAAATAATACTCTCAAAACCCCCCACAAAACACTTCTTTCTGATTTCCAGATGCGCTGTAATATCCCAGGTATGCCATATCATTGTATCACTCAGTTTTTCTTTCTGTCTTTATTCATTTATCTCACTATTTATTTATTCTTTCATTTATTTATTCACTCACTTATTTTCTTATTTATTCATCCATTCATCCATCTATCTATCTACTTATTTTTGAAGGATCTAATCTCTGATACTGTGGTCTCCATTTTTAAAAAACATAAAATCATTTTCAAGGTAAAGTTAACTGAGAGGGCATTGGCCACTGTTGTATTTATAGTAAGTTTTTATTTTTTAAAGTAAATAATTAGCCATGGCTTGCCACATTGGTTAGACGATAGTTTGTGAAACATTTTTCTGACTGGCACTAAGTTGAGAACAGCCTGAACTCTGAATCCCCCTGCTTTAATGGACCTCTCGAAAGCTGCTTTAATTATTTAGCCATGCTGTGCCAAATTTTACTTCCTTTCTTATGACTGCTTTTGAGTAGGAAAAGTGGGATGCTTGTGGATTGCATGACTTTGCAGTGAGTATCTGGGGACTCCCCAGAGCTCCAGAGAGGATCTGTGCTGGGATTCTGAAATGTGTCTCATTTAACTTGGTTGGAAACTGTTTTCTTATACATAAGAATAGTTCAGTTGGAACTATTTGCAACGTTATGCTTTTATGTCTATCCTGCTAGAGGGCTGGGGAACCTAGGTATTTGAAGCAGGGAAAACAGTACTATGTAGAACATTTTGATGCCTTGAATGTCACCAGAAGTAGAGGTGCCAACAGCTCTGGTAGGTAAATTTCACCATATAATGAACTGTTAGTTAAACTCATTTACTCTTAGATCCATTAATGAGTGTAATCTAGTTGTTGGAATTTGTTCTCTCTTCTTTTTGGGTTAGAATTACACTATGAGTAAGTGAATTTGACTTATAGTTTATTTGTCTTTCTCTTCTTGTACAGGGAGAGAAACGTCTGGTGAAGGAATTTCAGAGGGCTTGGGAAATGTAATAGGATAAAAAGTAGTGTGTTATATATACAAAGTTCCTTATCTACTTTGACTCTTCACCTAAATAAGCTTGTGAAGATTATTACCAATCCTGTAATATTCCTATCCTATGATAGTTTTAAAGAAATTAAGTGATTTTCCCATTTTTATTCTTTTAAAATTATGGGGTTCCATGACTCCTAGCCAATCCAGTATGGTGTGAGCTCTTTGAAGGCAGGATCTGTTTTTTAGTTTTCCTTTTTTTGTCCTCAATGACTAAATACTTGTTGGCTGACTGATTAATGAATACTTATAAGATTGAATTGGTACTACATGGCATCATCAAAAGAATGCTGATATTTTAAAAAATGGCTTTTTAATTCATGAAACAGTTGGGCACCATTAAAGGTCTTATGCAGTTTCACAAATTCTTTCCAACTTTATCTCTTGATGCTTTATAATTTTGGGTCAGACTCCTCAGCCTCCTGCAGTTCCACTCTAAGGTACGTTACTCCATGCGTTAACTCTATGAGCTGCCCATCTGTCTGTGCACTCAGTCCTCATAATGTCTCCTTATCTTTTGCTCTCTTTGCTGCCTTCTGTGCTGAAACACGACCCATGTCTAGCAGCAATTTCAAGAATACATATAGTTCATGTTGTGTATAAATCTGCTGGGTTCCTTTTATTCTACTGTCTATTTTCCTGCTTATTACCTTCTGAATTGTTAGCATTTCAGTCAGGGAGTGGCTTAGGGAAATTGAAAGTGAGATAAGTTGTACCATCATCAGCCCTGGTACAAGGCATGGTAGGAGAGAGAGTCAAAATGATTGACCTAAATCAGCCTTTCTTGGGAGACTTTTGATTCTCCCTGAGTTATGCCATCTCAGTGCTTTATTAGGGACGGTGTATGTGTTTTTCAATACTGGTAAGTAACTACTATATTGTTGCCCACGTCTTAATATTTTCTCAAGGTTATAGTCAAAGAATCAATAGGTTTCATATTATATATGTATATATACACACACACATACGTATATATATACATATTTGAGTTGCATTTGAAATAGCTGTGAATAGTAAAATAATATTAATAAAGAAAATAATATCTAGCATATGTAGAGTGCTTTAAGGTTTGTGATGCTCTTTATGAATATCAACTCATTTTATCTTCACAACTCTAGGAGGTAGGTGCTATTATTACACCCCTTCCTTTTACAGATGAAGAAGCTGAGGCAAACAGACGTTGTCACTTGCCCAGAGTCACATAGCCAGTTAGTGTTTGAAACTGGATTTGAGCTCAGAATGTCTTAACTCCAGGTCCTGTGTTCTGTCCACTGCGCCACCTAGCAAAAGAACTTGACCACTGTTTGGGTAGAGTATGGGGGCAGCAAGGTGACACAGTGGAGTAGTAGAGTATGGATTCATATTCTCATGTGTGATGGACCCAATGGCCTTTGAGAGTCTTTCCAATTCTGAGATTCTGGGATTGAGCAAGTTCATAGGTGCACAGATTTAGAGCTGACAGGGACCTTGGGGGCCATCTGGTACGACTCCTTCCATCTTACAGGTGAAGAATTAAAACTGAAGAGTTTAAGTGACCTGTTTAAGGCCACCCAGATAGTAAGTTGGTCAGTAATAATTAGTTTAGTTGTAGATCTACATGTAGGAACATTTTTTCATTCAATAATGCAATGTTTTTCCCTTTCATTTTCATTTCCATTTCCATTCTACACATTCACCGTGACTTACTCTTACAATATAAATTGACCACCGTGAGCAATTTTGTTAGTTTGTAACAGCCAGTTCTTCTTTGGGACATTGTCTGACAGTATCATCTCCATTTCTTTATGTCACTGCTCTTTGTTACATGTCATCGTTGCTAATCACACCCTAATAAACAGACATTACAAGAGCTTTGTATTAATCCTTGAATTTCATTAAGAAAGAATTTAATTTACAAGTGTCTTGGCAATAGTCCTGTCCATTTTTCTTTTATGAAAGTCTGATAAAGATTAGAGTAGGAGGCAGTGTCAGACAGAATTACGCTGAAGTTTAATTTATTTTCCAAGACTGAAGCAGGTTAAATAGACTTGAGGTGACTTCTCCTGTTATTCTAAATAAGCTAAAACAAAGCAAAACAATATAAGTGGCAAGCCTGTAAAGCTTTGGTTAACCCTATCTATTCTTTCTGACAGAAATATGTACTTGTAATTCAGTGAATAAATGAATGATGGAAAAAACATTTATTCACTGTGTGTGATGTACCATGCTAAACCCTGTTGATATAAATAGAAGTATAAATAAGACAGTTCTTTCTCTCAAGAAGCTCAAAGTCTAATGGGGCTAACCAAAGTTTTAACTACAAACCATATGTATGTATGTATGTATAGGCATGTATGTGTGAGCACACATATACACATAGGTATGTGTGCATATATATACAGGTTTGTGTGTTCACATATACACACATAGACATATACATAGAATACATAAAGTAGATATAACTATATATGATAGATATATAAAATAAGTATAACTATATATAGATGTATATAAATAAAATCACTCTTTTAATTGGGTTTCTTGGATGGGAATTACTAAAAGGGAAGTGTTATCAGTTTTTCAAATATTCTTCAAAAATTAAACCTTGGACGATTGTGTTTGGTTCATACAGTTTGCTTTTCTTCACCCCATTTGAATGAATACTGCCCCTTCCTAACTGCTAGTTGCCTTTTATTACTTCTCTTACCAAGAGGCAGAGAAAACAAAAGCCTTATTTCTGCCTGCTCCTCAGTGTTACCCTACCTACTGCCTTCTCCTAAGATCTCATAACAAGGGACAAGTGAAGCCAACTATATTAAATTTTCCAGAGTATATTAAATTTCTTTCAGGTATGCTACCTAATTTCCTTTATATCCTTTGGACATAATTTTCTTTCAGTTGTTTGCATATGATCACTTTTTTCCTCCCCCAAATCTGATTTAGGTAACATTATATCAATTTTATTTTATTGTATTGTAATTATATGAATTTTATACAAAGAAAAAAGAGACAAAAATTATAAGATTTGCTTTGAGAGTTGCTGGATCATGAGGATAATCAGGTTTGGGTATGAGCTTTTCAAACTCTAGGATCATTGCTTTAAAAAACATTTTTTTTTACACCATCATCTCCCAGTATCCCTTCCTTTACTCCTTCCAGAGAGCCATCCTATATAACAAATAGTATTTTTTAAAGTAAAAACAAAGAATAGGAAAAAAATCAGCATAAATGATTGATACATTAAAAAAGTCTGTAAATGGGTTATTTTTCTACTGGTATTTGTATTTGCATTTCAGCACCATGCCAGGCACGTAGTTAGTACTTAATAACTTTTTGTTGTATTGTATTGCAAGACACAAAAACTTATCTGAGAAGAGTTATCTTTTTGTTTGTCCATTAACTCACCCCTAACTGCCCCACAGTGGATAGTAAGCCAGGCCTTGGAGTCAGGAAGATCTGAATTCGTCTGGCCTCAGATACTAACTAACTGTGTGACCTAGGCAAGTTGCTTCACACTGTTTGCCTCAGTTTCCTTATCTGCAAAATGAGCTGGAGAAGGAAATGGCAAAACCACTCCAGTATCTTTGCCAAGAAAACCCCAAATGGGGTCATGAAGAGTCAGACACAACTGAATAACAACTCCTCCATAGTTTTTCCATCTGAGTCTGCCTCCCCACTGGAACCCATTTTTTTTTATGCCTTTACTAAAGAAAGTTTCCAGTTGGAAATTGAGGACTTGAGAATATCTGCTTTTCTTAGAAAAAAAATTTCCAATATAGACACATACGGTTTTGATGTAGTAGAGTGCTGAACCTGAAGTTGGAAAACCCTGTCTTCAATATTTGCCTCTGCTGGTAACAATGTCAGAAAATGAGCAGAGGTCACGTGACCTTAGAGTCACCATTTCATCATCTGTAAAATGGAGGTGGTGATAATACCTGACTTATTGACTTTTTGGAGTTGCAGTGATGCTCAACTGGGACAATATATTTAAAGTTCCTTTCAGATCTTCCAATATTATGTAAATATCAGTTATTTTTATTTTATGGGGGAACTGGACCCAAGAAGACATGGGGTTCAAATCCCATTTTTACACACTGGCTATGTGACTGACAAGTTGCTTAACTTGTCGCCTCTCTTTGCCTCAGTTTCCTTATCTGTAAAATGTGGGGTTAGGCTCTTTCTAGCTCTAAATCTTTGATCTCATCGTTTGGAGATAATCAGTGGAGGGAGCTCCCAGTGAGGAACTCACGCTACCAACACAGAGTCTTAGAAGGTTGCCCAAGACACTAAAACATTAAGTGACCTGTCCAAGGTCCCATTCCTGCCTCTGAAACCAGTTTTCTATCCCCTAAGCAACACTGCCTTCCATTATTATCATTATCATTTTATTTTTATTTTAGGCATTATTTTAAAAGTAACATCTTATTCTTCCTCTGCCTAGCCCTCTGTTATCCTTTGGACCAGTATGAACATGTAGAATATAGGTAGTGGTTACTTCCTTCCTCTTCCTCCCCTCCTCCTCCTCCTTCTCTCTTTCCCTCTCTCCATCTTTCTCTCCCGTCCTCTCAGACTTGGCACTTATATTGTGGTGACACCTTGGCTAGGAGAACATGGGAAAAATTATATATAAAGATACAATATATGTCACACATATAAATGTGTGTATAACATAACAGATACATGAATTCTGAAATATACAATATATACACACAAACACATGATATATAGACAATAACATATGCATGATGCAATTAAAATGTGCATGTTATATGTTTTACATACACACTTTATTATATGTGATATATGTATATATTTACTACATCCATGTATATGATTCTCTATACATTTCTATATATCTGTATATACATCTGTAGTATTTATATAGCACTTTATATTATTTATAATATTTACTAGTATTTATATAACACTGTAGTATTTATGTAGCGTGTTAAGGTTTGCAGAGTGCTTTACAAATATTATCTCATTGGATCCTCACAACAGTCGTCGGAGGCAGATGGTATTATTGCCTCCATTTTACAGATGAAGAAACTGAGGCAAACAGAAGCTAAGTGATCAGGTCACATAGCAAGTAAGTGTCAGAGGCCAGATTTAACTGGCCTGACTCTAGGCCTAGCTCTCCAGTCACTATTTCACCCAACTGAACCCTCTCTATTCACTGACATCTTGTCTGTGTATTAAAAGAAGGCCATGTTCCAAGTGAATTTGAAGTCCTCTGTTGCTATGAGATCTCAATTTAGTTGTCACTGAGGTTTCTTTTGACTTTTGGGAACTTTTGTCCATCTCTTGTGACTCTTACCATAAATTGATCTACTTGAGAGAGAACAATTTTCTTGTACAGAGGTAAAGGTTCTCAAACTTACAATTTATCTCAAAGCTGTTTTTATTCTTTTAATAGAATGTTCAGTGAGAAAAGCCAGAGCATTAATTCCATTTTTTCCCATTTTGACATTTTCCTTCTATAAAAGCAGTTCAACTCTGATTGCTTTCCATTCATTAATATCTGATTTAATTAACAAGGCTTTTGTTGGAGGACCAAGATTTCAGTATTCAACATTTGACTACAAACTTTTTTTTTAAACCAATTTAATTTGTGAATGGTAGTGTGGCACAGTGGAGAGAACTCTAGACTTGGCATCAGGAGACCACTGTTTGATGCTCAAATCTTACTTGCTGTATAACCCTGGAGTAGTCACTTAAACTCTCTGAGCCTTTTCCTTTTCTTTAAAATGTAGATGATAATACTTGTATTCTTTAGCTCATTTTCTCTATTGTGATTTTGCTTTTTAAAAAGTTTTATTGTGAAAAAGTACTTTGTAAACCTAGAAGCACTATATAACTGTTAATTATAGGTGTTTCTAGTTGTAGGTTTGTTACTGAGTTAATTCATTTAATATTTTGGGACCTCAATTTCCTTTTTTGTAAAATGACAGATTTTGACTATATAACCTTAGAAGCCTGGCGCAGAAATGATGGGGGACTTGAGTTATACAGACATCTGTTAGAGCTTTTTCTCTGCCAAAAAACAGAACAGCTAATGACTTCTTGACATGCCTTAGTGATAATTTTATCTTTCTAAAGTCAGATGAACCAATGAGGGGAAATGCTATTCTGGATTTGATTCTTTCTAACAGAGAGAAACTGGCTGCTGGGAATGGAAATGGTAGGAACCCTGTGGGGAAGTGATCTCTCCATCCTAGAATTTCTGATAGAGGAGAAGGGGAAATCTGGGCAGTCTTATGTGCCCCATTGCTTTTGGCAGAGCAGATTTCGAAGAGTTGAGAGGAAACATAGGTAGGATCTCCACGGATTAAAATTATTTAAGGGAAATTAACCCATAATGGATAGGAGAGAAAGGAGGAAGAAATGGGGTCTGGAGACCCGTGTGGATGCACAGGGAACTCGCAAATTAGAAACTAGGAGGACAGAAATTTAAGAATTCCTTCAAGGACAAAGCTATGCCATTTGACACATTCAGTCCTTTTAGGTAGAACAGTAGTTTTATTTGTTTTGTTATTTGAAAAGTCGATAAAGTCTATGTAAAGAATGTTAAAGTCTGTAAAGAATGTTAGTAAGAAACACACCCTCCCTGGTATTATTTTCCCTTTTAACCCCTCCTCCATTCCTGCTTGTTCCCCCTTTTATTTTGGTGTATTTCTACACCAAATTATTTGTGTGTACTTAGTACCCATCCCTCTTTTGCCTTTTCTGATAAGAATGAGGTTAACATATGACCATTTGCTCCATCCTTTCCTCTGTGTTTGTGATTTCTTCTTGTGGAACCCCTTTATGAGAATATATTCTTCCTTTTTACCATTCCTTCTGTTTCTCCTCTTAAAACTGTCAGAATAGAACCAGTTCACTTCCAGGGCCTCTGTTTTCATTATTCAATTCCCTTAGTTCCCTTGGAAGACATTCAGTTTTTGAAGGGACACTTGTTTCTTCTCCCCCATTAGAATGTTAGCACTGCATCATTATACAGCTTCTTCTGGTTGCTCAAATAAATTTATTCTTTCTAGGCTTCTCTTGACTCTTGCATTTTGTCTGCTTTCTTAAAGATCTGTTTTTTTCTCTGTATTGTTATACTTAACTTTGCAGTGTAAGATATTCTTGGTTTTAAGCCTTTCCTCTGCTCCACAAATCTCAGGTCTTGGAATTTTTACATATCATTATATGGCATGAGGTAATACTTAAAAGCGCTCAGGAGTTCAGTAGTCAATGAATACTCATTCACCCAGAGAAAAACTAATTAAGAAGGAAGAAAGTCACAATGGTTCTAAGGTTAAGAGAGCAATTTTATAATCAATACAATCATTAATAGCAACCCAGTGAAGCAGTTGGACTGTGGGTGTTAGCTGCTGATGAGGTGGTATGTGATCAGATTACTGAAGAATCCTGGCTGCAGTCAGTGGGAACTTTTTCTGCTCCTTGAAGGAAGATGAGCCAACATATGAGGCTCAAATGGAAAAACAAATAAAGGAATTTCAGAGTTAATGCTTATGGAACATTTGTAGACAATGGCAAGCTCAAGAATATGGCCATCTCTGTAGCTGCAGTACAGTAGGACAGTAGATCATGGGAATTAAATATAATGAAGAATTGAGAAGTTATATATATATATCTTTGAAGAGAATGTGTGTGTGTGTGTGTGTGTGTATGTATGTCTCTTAATATGTGGGCAAGGGTTGCTGTGGACAGACACTGTGAACTAGTCAAGGCACTCACCGAGGAATGAAAGACAGTTTCCTGGGGGTCAGTAGATGGTGGCTACCAAGATCTGGATTGGGTGATGGATGAATCAATAAAGCATTTATTAAGAGCTAATTATGTTTCAAGCACTTTGCTAAGTGATGAGGATTCAAATAGAAAAGTAAGATAGTTCCTGCTTTTAGTAAGCTTGCATTCTAGTGTTGGAGGAAACATATCTGGAAGGCTTCACAGCTGGAAATGTCCAATAGTTCTTAGGGGCACAGTGGCAAAGCAAATGGTAGTGCCTTTTCTTTAATGCCATTTTCCAGTGATGAAATCATGTCAGTTTCTCATGTTGAACTCTTTGACAGTGCCAAGGACTTTAGTGACAAGAATTTTCTTTCTTGTGTCTTCACTAGTTTTGATTTATTCCCAAGGTTCTTGGGTTTGGGGTCTTTGGCTATCTCCATCAGGATACGAGGGGATGTTGTCAAGGGAATGGTGGTGATTTGACTTGCCCGGCACAAGCTGGAGCTGGCTTGCCTGTCCTGTGAGTGGCAGTTGGTTGAAAATTGGTGGGGTAGCTATCCTCTTCTCCACAGGAGTTGCTTCTCTGTATGATGATGGAGACGCCTGTACTGGAATCAGGACTAGTGGTCTGAGGGGTGTGTGTGTGTGTGTGTGTGTGTGTGTGTGTGTGTGTGTGTTGTCATTCTCAGGGTTCTTGTGTTTACCTGCCTGTTGGATAAATTTGTTGTGATAAATTTGCATAGCTTGAACTCCTCCAAGGAGGACATGTATGTTTTATTCATCACTTTTAATCCTTACTAACTTCAGGGTTATTATGAGGAAAGTGCTTTGTAAACTATCAGTGGCTATTTAAAGATGAACTCTTGGGGTGTGTGAAGCATGCATTACTTCCTGTAGGTATTCTAGGTATTATGAGGAATATTTCCAAGACATATTTCAACACTGAGTTAGAGCATTGTATTATTAACCTTGTATTCCTCAACATTCAATTTACATTGTGTTCTGATGATTTAATGAAACAGCTATGGACTTCAACCTACTTTTCCAGCTTGGCTGCCTTGTTTAAATGAAGACATTTCAGAAATAGTAGGCATATTCCTTCTAAAATAAAGCAAAAGGTGAGGTTGAATGAAGAGTTAAAAGAAAGGACATTATCCTCCTAGGGAAAGAGTTGCAAATATATACTTATGTATATTTATGTGTGTATTTATCTCTTTTTATGAGGGGCAGTGTCAGGGAAATGATGAGATTAGAGGGAGGGGGAAGAAATTAGGAGAGAATCAAAGCAGTTCTTAGATTTATTTTATTTCTCCTGAGATCCAGGATGGTAAGCTTAAATAGGCTGAGAAAAAAATTAGCAGAGGAATGTACTGAATCTCACCTTAAAGTTCATGCTAAAGTAGTTTTGTTTTTCTTTAACCTCCTTAGAGCACTTGTTTCTCTATTAATCCTGAGGATCTTAGGCTGTTGTTCTGGCCATGGAGCAATGCCTAAAGTAGTTTCTTAAAGCTGCTTAGTCACTAATCTCAACCTCGCCCCCCCTCCCCAAAAGATCATATTTATGTTCCAGCTAGGCCATATGAACCTAGGAGGGGGCAGGAGGAGGGAGGGAGGGAGAGAGGGAGGAGAGAGAGAGAGAGAAAGTAGAGAAGAAAAGAGAAGAGGAGAGAAGAGAAGAGAAGAGAAGAATTGAGTTTCTAGACTATATGGGTCAGTGAGCTTGATTTCCATTCTTAGGACAATTCTAGAGCAGATCATTAAATAAATCATTAATGAATATGTAGTGTAGGGAACAGTGATTACCAAAAACCTCATCGTTTCATGGTCTCACCACGGCCAGCTTTTGCCATTTCCCATTTTGACCAGGTTACTAAACTATTGTATCAGGGGAACACTAGATATGGTGTGCTTAGGTTGTGGCTAAGTATTTAATAAAGGATATCATACTATTTTGGTAGAAAAATAGAGAGAGAGAGAGAGGTAGACTCCCAGGAATACAGTCTGGTGGATTTGGAATTGGTTGAACGACTGGTATATTCATTAAGGGTTCCATATTCGACAGCACTGGGGATGTGCCCCAGGAACTTGTGCTTGGCCCTATGCTATTTTGTCAGTGCCCTGGATAAAGGCATAGATGGTATGTTGATCAAATTTTCAGATGACACAAAACTCAGAGGAATAGCTAGCACTCTGGATGACAAGTCAATATCCAAAAATATCTCTACAGGCTAGAGCATTGGGATGACTCTTAAGAAGATGAAACTAAATAGGAATAAATAAGTTTTAGAGTCTGATTCAAGAAACTCAATTTTACAAACACAAAATGTGGAAGACATAGATAATAGTTCTGAAAACAGGTATTTTGGGATTTTAGTGGACTGCAAGTGCACTACGGTTCTACAGGATGAGGGTGATATTGGGAGAAGCATCAATTTTAGGAATAAAGAGGTGATGGTCCCTCTGTGCTCTGCTTTGGCCTAATCTTATCTGGAATATTATTGTCCATTCTGTGTGCCATAGTTTAAGAAGGGCTAGAGGAAGTCCAGAGGAGGGTAACCATGACAGTGAAGGACTTTTGGGTTCGTATTATATAAGGATCAATTGAAGGACCTGGGGAAGTTTAGCCTAGAGAATAAAAAAGTTTTTAAAATACTAAACATGAGGAAGAGGTATTAGCCTTGTTCTTCATGGTCTTAGAGGGCACAAAGAGTAGTGGTTTGAAGTTGGAGAGGCAAATGTTAACTTACTGTTCGGAAAAAAAATGTCTTAACAATTAGAGCAGGGCAAAAGTGGGATGCAAAAATGGAATGAGGGTCAGGGAGGTGGTGCAGTGGATAGAGTGCTGGGCCTGGGGTCATGAAGACTCATCTTCCTGAGTTCAAATCTGGCCTCAGACACTCACCTGTGTGACCATGGGCTAGTCACTTCACCCTGTTTGCCTCAGTTTCCTATCTATAAAATGAGTTGGAAATGACAAACCACTCCAGTGTCTCTGGCAAGAAAACCCCAGATGAGGTCACCAAGAGTCAGACACAACTGAACAACAACAAAAATGGAATGAGCTGCCTCAGGAAGTACTGTTTCTCCCACTCATTGGATGTCTTTAAGGAGAGGTCATATGACCCCTTGTTTGTTATGGTAGGAAATCCTTTTTGGGGCCGATTGAATAAGGTATCTGTTGAAGTCCCCAAATTAAAATTTGGTAACTATAATTTCATGATTCTGTAACATACTAAGTTTTCTCTTGCACCTGAGAACTTAGTATTCCATCATTATTGGGAAATTCAGGAAAACCTAAATTACTCAGAAGAATTGAGCCCTTGCTGCTGTAAGCTGATTGCTTGTTGTTCAATTTTTTATTCCTAGCCTAGGGGACTTGTACTTTAGGTGATTTAAAGATATTTATTGAATGGAATTGAATGGGGGGTGGAGAGTATTCATAGAGAGTGGATGGAGGATCAAGTGAGGGAAGAGACAAAGAGCTACTGGAAAAGAGGAATTATTTTTGGAACTGTTTGTTTGAATTAATCTATAATCAAATGATCAAAAGTTTGCACAGCTACATTATGGTATGTTTTCCCAACACCGTGATTTCTGTAAGCTTTCAATTTAATTCTAAAAAGAAACACAGACTGACTCAGGAAAGCTGAGATTAGTTCTTGGATTGTGTAAGTGTGGATATTTTAAAAACTGATGATATGGAAACTCACCCCTCCAGAATGTGTCTTCACATGGCATAACTGAATCACTGACATTTTCAGTGAGAAAGTACAGGACACCAGAGGGAAGACATTTGGGACTGTCGTGGGAACATGTTTTCATTCTTACTTTTTGCTCTCTTCCAGGGTAAATGGGAAACTTGTGGCTCTGAAGGTGATCCGGCTCCAAGAGGAAGAAGGCACTCCCTTCACAGCGATCCGGGAAGGTAGGCTTTTGTCCTGACTCTTTGGGATTTCACTCTAGGCTGAGCCATTGAAAGAAATGGACAAGGATGAGTTTTATAATTTTATAAGTAAACTACTTCGGGGAAAATGAAAACTGGTCATTTAAAAATCAAAAGTGCCTTCTCGTATGTGAATTTATTATAAAGAGAATATACCCATTCCTCTGTATCTAGGCACAGAGGAAGACATTTGAATGTTGGTAGTTACAAGTGGGCTCATTTTGAATATCTAGAGGTGGTGGTGATGTCATTGCAAGTAGCAAGGGAAGAGGTGTGTGTGTGTGTGTGTGTGTGTGTGTGTATGTGAGTGAGAGAGAGAAAGAGAGAGAGAGAGAGAGAGAGAGAGAGAGAGAGAGAGAGATTAACTGGCGGGAAGTAATGTTCTGACCTCATTTTGACTTAATGTTTATTTATTTTTTGATTGCTTGAGTATGGAGAAGCCCCCAAAGAGGCTGTATGGTGCCTGGGAAGGAGCAGGGGCTGCTTATTGATGAAACATACCAGGGCTTATGGTCTTTGAGCAATCACCATGATAAGTGCCAGACATAAAAAAAATAGGAATCAATAATTAAGAGGGAGAAACCACTAAATGAAACTAGCATACCCTAGTTAATCATTATGTTTCAAGACCCAAATTCTGCCTCTACTTGCTGATGGGGTCCACTACAAGTTTGTTATGTCATCTGAACTTGGACTTCACTAGTGCATGCCAGATTTCTACCTGCTTGGAGAATTCTAAGACTTCAATCCTGGTTCTTAACTAGAGAATCAAGAAGTGAATCTCTCTTACCTCTTTTATCATGTTAAAATATTTCTTAATATCTGTTTTTTTAAATATTAATTTATTTTTATTTATCAACAATGACTTCCATAAGCGTTTGAGCTTTAAATTTTTCTCCCCCTCCCTTCCCACCTTCCTCCCCAAGGCATCATGCAATCTGATATAGGATATACATATACATTCCTATTAAACATATTTTCACATTAGTGATGTTGTAAGTAAGAATTAGAACTAATAAAAGGAACCACCAGAAAGAGGAAACGAAACACAACAGAAGAAAAAATAATAGCAAATAGTATGCTTCGATGTACATTCAAACTCCATAGTTCTTTCTTTGGATGTGGACAGCATTTTCCATTATGAGGCCTTTGGAGATGTCTTGGATCCTTGTATTTGCTGAGAAGGGTTAAGTTTGTCAATATTAGTCATCGCACAACATGGCTGTTACTGTGTACAGCGTTCTTCTGGTTCTGCTCACTTCATTCAGTATCAGTCCATACAAGTCTTTCCAGGTTTTTCTGAAGTCTGCCTGCTCATCATTTCTTATAGCACAATAGTATTCCATTACATTCATATACCACAACTTGTTCAGCCATTTCCCAGTTGATGGGCATCCTCTCAATTTCCAATTCTTTGCCACCACAAAAAGAACTGCCACAAATATTTTTGTACATCTGTGTCCTTTTCCCAATTGTATGACATACGGGCCACACGCCGACCCTCTGCCAGTCATGCACCAGTACCCACTTCTCTTAAAAGAAGTGTACTGCCAGAGTCTTACCCACTCCTGGGTCTTCGGTCCTCAGCCGGATCACCACACAGAGACAAGCCATCGGGAGGCACCAACACCAGAGCTTTATTCAGAGGCCAACACAGCAAACCATCATAGCAAGCCCAAACAGCAAGGCCAGAGCAACAGGGCAGGAGCCAGGGGAGAGCGCACGTGTGTGCTCTGACCACGCTTGTTCCTAAGTACCTACTTAGCCCCTCCTCCCCAGCCCGCTACTAGCCAATGATTGTAGGGTCAGATACTGGAAGGGGCTGTCTGAGTTTAGCACACCAAGGGGGAGGGAGTGACGTAGGAGGCCAGGATTGGATACAGGAAGGAGGCATCTGGGATTGACGCATGGACAAGAGTACGTGACCTAGGAAGTCAGACTCAGGAGGGGACTGGGTCAGTGCTGCACAAAGGGACCCGGAAGTCAGGAAGGTCACAAGAGGCATCTGGGGATGACGTTGCATATAGGGAGGGGACTAAGCAGAGGGAACTCAGTCCTCTGCCATCCCACTCCCACGTGGCACCGCCCCTTGCCTCAGGAGCTCAGGCTCGGCTACTTCCTTGCACCCAGCTTATCTCATAGCACTGCCCAATTGCCTCATGGCTTCTCCGTATCCAGCCCATCCCAGTACACACGACTCTGCCTACCACAGTCCCTGCCTCGACTTCCAAAATACCCAGATCTTACCTTACCCTTGCCACAGCACCCAGCCTGGTAGCTGCCAACATCAGACAGTCCCTCACAGTATGATCTCTTTGGAATATATAGCTCTAGAAGTGCTATTGCTGGGTCAAAGGGTACGCACATTTTTATAGCCCTTTGGGCATAGTTCCAAATTTCTCTCCAAAATGGTTGAATCATTTCACAACTCCACCAACAATGCATTAGTGTTCCAATTTTCCCACATCTTCTCCAACATTTGTCATTTTCCTGTTTTGTCATGTTGGCCAATCTGAAAGGTGTGAGGTGGTGCTTCAGAGTTGTTTTGATTTGCAATTCTCTAATTAATAGTGATTTAGAGCATTTTTTCAGATGACTATAGATGGCTCTATTTTCTTCATCTGAGAACTGCCTGTTCATATCCTTTGATCGTTTATCAATCGGGGAATGACTTGTATTCTTATAAATTTGACTTAATTCTCTATATAGTTTAGCAATGAGGCCCTTATCAGAGAGACTGGTTGTAAAAATTCTTTCCCAATTTTCTTCTTTCCTTGTAATCTTGGTTGCATTGACTTTGTGCAAAACCTTTTCAATTTGATGTAATCAAAGTTATCCATTTTACATTTTGTAATGTTCTCTATCTCCTGTTTGGCCATGAATTCTTCTGTTCTCCATTAATTTGAGAGGTTAACTATTCCTTGCTCTCCCAGTTTGCTTACAGTATCAGCCTTTATATCTAAATCATTCCATAAGCTTTTGAGTTTAAAATTTTTCTCCCCCTCCTCAAGACAGTGTGAAATCTGATATAGGCTCTACATATACATTCCTATTAATATCTGTTGTTTTTAAGCCTCCTAAATCACCCTCCCATCCCTTTTCCTTCCCAGAGAGCCATTTCATCTAACAAAGATTTTTTTTAAAGAAGAAGAACAAAAAGAGGAAAAAACATTGACTATTTATCAATGCATCAAAAGCTCTGACATTATATGTAATATTTCCAACCTGTAGACTGCCTAACTCAGTAAAGTAATGGGGAAGAATTGTCTTTTCAATTGGCAAAACTGATCTTTGTTTTCCAGTGGGTGAGCTGGGTGACTAGACTTTTTCCCCAAGCAACATGTGGAGTAGAAAGAGAGTTAAGTGAGGAAGGAAAACACAAGTGGAAGTAGCTGGAAGGAAGGAGAATTTCATTCATTCTTGGATGGTTTTCACATAGTGTTCCCTAGTTAGACAACTTGTGCAATATTGCACACCCATTTCTGGATACCATCTTTCACTAATTTTTTTTTTTATTTTATCTTTTTTTTTTTTTTAACATCAATAGAATTCCTACAAGTCATTTCCTTCCCACTGCACTTCCAAGAAGATCATTGTGGGTACTATATTTTAGCAAGGAGACTGATAAGCTCAAGTTTCATTAGAAGGACCTCAAATTCATGTCACATGGATCAATAACTCTGTGAATTTTAGGATCAATTTGGGATCTTGAATTTTAGCCTAGAGAGTTGATGACTTAGTGGGAACATGTGTGGATGGAGATTTGTAGTTGTCTTACATTATTGTGGAGGTTCTCTTTTTTCTGCATGCTCCCAGAGGATAAAACTAGAACCATTGGCAAGAAGTTCTAAGAAATTAGATTTTGATTCAGTATAAGGAAAAACTTACTACTCAATAGAGATGCATCAAAATTGAATGCATTGCCTCATGAAGTAGTGGATTTCTTGTTTCTACGAGTATTCTATTAAATGTCCGATGGATATGTATTGAGAATAATGTAGACAGAATTCTTGTTTCAAGTAAGGGTTAGACTAGATGGTTTTTGGGGTTCCATCCAACACTGGAATTCACTGTTGGTAACATATGAAAAGTACTGAGTATTATAAAGAATAAGTGATATAGTATTAATGAGACTGAGAAATCATAATGGGTTGGGGTTACAGAGAATACCCTGGAGAGATGGGATGTAAGCTGAGTATTAGGAGAACTGTAGGAATCTATATAAGTGGAAAGGAAGATATGAGGCAGAGTATATAGCATGTGTAAAGGTTCCTGGCTGGGAAGGTTGAAAAGGAGTTTTGGAGACAATGACACCAGAAAGATGAGAGAGAACTAGGTTGGAGATGTAGATTTTGGAGTCATCTATGTATGAGTGAGACACCCAGAAGTATAGAGGAGAATAAATCTGCTAAAGTAGTCAGTAGCAAAACCCTTAGTCTCATATCTGTTTAAATATGGCAGCAAGGAAGATGAGCTAGAGGTCCTAATGCCATGACCTCAGAAGTATCACAGAAACTTGGTGGTGTGAGACCCATGACTGCAATATAGATCTTGTTGGGTATACTTAATTCAAATAAAACGTGGTAGGTAAAAGGGGTGTGGTAGCATTGTATATTAAGTTATACTTTTATGAAGACAGTGGTCCAGTGGAAAGAGTGCTAAGTTTGGAATGAGAAGACCTGGGCTCTATTCTCAGCTCTGCCACTGACTGTGTAACAATAGAATAGGGCAGTTTCACTTCTCTGGGCCTTATTTTCCTCACCAGTAAGATAAGAGGATTGGCCTTGGTGAACTCTAAGGGCCTTTTCCACCCTGAATCTACAATTGTGTGAGCACAGAAGACACTTTTTTAGTAATACAAAGAAGAATTAGGAATTAAAAGTGATATGAAATCAATAAAATTGTTTTTAAGAAATTATAGTCAGTCTCTCTCTCTCTCTCTCTCTCTCTCTCTGTCTCTCTCTCTCTCTCTCTGTCTCTCTCTCTCTCTCTCTCTGTCTCTCTCTCTCTCTCTCTCTCTCTCTCTCTCTCTCTCTCTCTCTCTCTCTCTCTCTCTCTCTGTCTCTCTCTCTCTATCTCTCTCTCTCTTCCTGTCTCTTGTTTCACGGGAATCATTGAAGAGTGACACCCATGTAACAAAAATGATGTTGATATATTATTTGCTTTTTTTCCCCTACCTCCCTGAAAAAGAAAATAAGAGTATATTTATATTAAGAAATCCAAGAACCAGAAGGGGGAAAGTATGTTGGAGAACATTTGGGTAAGGATCAATAGAAGGAGAGACAAGTGATTTTACCCTTCCAATATGCTACAGACCAAAGAGGAAGTGGATGAGTTTAGGGGGTAGATGACAAACGTGACATAGAGACACAATTGAATAGTAATGGGAGACTCTGTTATGCACACTGTTGCTAGAGCTTTCTCTCTGCAGAAAGCAGAGCAGTTAATGACTTCTTAGTTTGTCTTAATGATAATTTCATCTTCCAAAAGGTACATGATGGAACAAAGGGAAGTTGTACCCCAGTTCTGTTTCTTATGACAAATAACTACTGATTGGTTCCTGGAGTGGAAATGACAGAAACCTTGTGGAGGAAGTGACCAGTGCCCTCTGTAGTTTGTGATGCAGAAGGATAGGAAAGGTTAGCAGAGTTTGACACGTAAACTAGATTTTGAGAGAATAGATAAGAACTTTTCAGAAGAAAGAAAAGGAACATCTTGTGGAGTCAAGTTCTATAGCGGAATTCAGCATAAGAGAGGAGAAATTTTCAAGAATGGAATTCTTTAGCCCCCAAGAGGAACAATTATGGAGGAAAAAAGGAAGTGATCTGAAGAGACTGATGTTGATGCGTAGCAAGCTTACCATTCAACTTGACTTAAAAAATTAGGTAAATAAAATGGATGCAACATTAGGTAACAGAAAATGAATGTACAACATATGACCCAGTGCTATAAGGACAGTTTCAGGAGTGTTACAGAGCACAATGACCTAAGGATGGTAAGGAAAGCTAAGGCCAACAAAAATCATGGATAGATGGAATGATAATAACTACTCAATTTGAATTTTGTTTCTATTTTCTTTGCCATAGAGAAAATCTCAGCCATGACCCATGCTCTCTGTTTGACCATGATAAAGTCACTTAAGCTTTCTGTATGTCATTTTTCTTACCAATAAAATGGGACAGTTGGACTGGGTGGCATGCCTCTAAGGCACTGAATCTATAATCTTATCTAGTTGATGCCCAAGATAATTAAGGAGGTAATAACAGTCAACAAACATTTATTGCCTGTTATATGCTATGCACTGTGCTAAACAATGAGGATACAAAAAAAGATGCAAAGGACAGTCCCTTCCCTCAAGGAGCTTACAGTGTAATGGGGGAGACAACAAGCAAAGAAATATATACAAACAATTTATATATGGGATAAATAAGAAATAATTAAGAGAGGGAAGGCACTGGGATTAAGGAAGATTGGACAAGACTTCCTGTAGAAGATGGGATTTTATTTGGTACTCAGAGGAAGCTAGTAAGGGGAGATGAGGAGGGAGAACATTCCAGGCATGGGGGACAGCCAGAGAAAATGCCTGGATTCTTGTTCATAGAACAGCAAGGAAGCCATTGTCATTGCCTGAAGAGTGGAAAGAAGACTGGAAAGGTAGGAGGAGGCTGGTTTATAAAGAGCTTTGAATGCCAGACACAGCACCTAGTTACCTTTAATGCCCTTGATGAATTAAAAACGTGTATTACAGATGGGTTATGTCCTCAGCTATTAAAATAACTAGCAGACCTTTGTTTTTCTTCTGTTTTGTTTTGTTTCTTCTTTCTTGTGGTTCCTCCTATTGGTTCTAATTCTTCTTTACAACATGACTAATGTGAAAATATGTTCAATAGGAATGTATATGTAGAACCTATATCAGATTGTGTGCCATCTTTGGGAGAGAGGTGGGGAGAGAGAGGGAGAAAATTTAAAACTCAAAAGCTTATGGAAGTGAATGTTGAAGACTAAAAATAAATTTAAAAAATAAAATAACTAGCAGATAAGGGAAGAGGCATTGCAGGTTTGGAGAATGGCAAATATTTTGCCATTTTCAAGAAAGAGAATAAAATCTATAAACTATAGCTGGGCCAGTGACCTTGGTTTTGATTTGCTTCCTGGGAATATTCAAGAATAGATCATTTAAGAGATGATTAGTAAACATCTTTAATAAAGGACCTAGGTATTATAAACATCCAGCATGGCCTCATTAAGGATACTGATAAGGGGAAGTGACTCCAGAGATGGGGAACCAGGATGTTGAATAGTCTTACTTCCAAGTAACATGAGAATTGATTGAAAATCCCGGCTATGTTTAGCTTGGACAAGAGAAGACATTTGAATAGAGGTCATATTGAAAACATCCTACACTTGTTCCATTTGGCCCTGGAGAGCAGAATCAAGAGCAAAGGGTGGAAATTGGTGAGAGGAAAATGTCATGAAAAAACTTCCTTATAATTAGAACAGTCCAGAAGTACAATGGTCTGGTTCAGGAGATGAGGTATTTTCCTGCTTTCGAGGCCATAAAAAGTGGGCTGGAAGTACCACTTGATTGGCAGCTAAGTGTTGCTGTGCATAGAGCACTAGGCCTGAAGGTAGAAAGATCTGAGTTCAATCTGGCCTCAGACACTTATTAGCTGTGTGACCCTGGGCAAGTCACTTAACCATGTTTGCCTCAGTTTTTTCATCTGTACAGTGAGTTGGAGAAGAAAATGGCAAACCACTCTAGTAGCTTTGCCAAGCAAACCTCAAGAAGGAATCATACAAAGTCAGACACCACTGAAAAATAACTAAACAGCAATACCACTTGTTATCTACATTAGAGTGAGGATATTTTTTTTTCAATAGGGGTCACCCTAGATGACTCCAGAGCTAATTCAGCTCTTAAGAATCTGTGATCTCTAAGACCCTTTCCAGCTCTAATATTCTGATTTTGATGTAATGTAGATTTTTGTGATTTTTTTCAGTAATCTGTATTTCCTTTCTCCAACTGTAGGTACCCTTTACATTTGTATTTGTAGATATTGATCTTCTGTAGGGAGAGGGGAATATTGTAAGGATGGATAAGACCTAGAGTAACTAATCTCCTAGGATCACAGTGTCTTTCTTTGAATAAAAACTCTGCCTATTTTCTCATGCTTTTTCAAATAAAATCTACCTGCTGAGTGACCTTGTTGTAGGTGAATGGCCATGCTGCAAGAGGAAATAGTGCAAGTCTGATCGATGATGATGATTGTTCCCCTTTTCCCTTTATTCTTTATCCTCTTTCTTCTCTGAATTGACAGGGCACTTTTTATATTCCTTTTCTTTGTTGCACCAATGCTATTACCCTCACTTTGCCCTTTTCTTGGCTTTTAATGACTATAGAAATCCACACACAATAACTCCTCTGTGATCCTAGCTCCAGAGCTTGATATATTCTGGAACCAAGGAAGGGTTTCAGAGAAAGCTTTTTACCAGAAGACTCTTTTTTTTTTAAAGAGTGTTTTTATTTTCTTCTCAATTATATATAAAAACATTTTTAGTATTAATTTTGTTGTAACTTTGAGTTCCAAGTTACCTCCCTCTCTTCTCTCCCCCTTCTTGAGAAGGCAAGTACTTTGATATAAATTACATATGTTGCAGTCATGCAAAATATTTCCATTTTAGCCATATTTCAAAAGAAAACACAGACCAAAACCAAGAAAAAATAAAGGAAGTTTAAAAAAGTATGCTTCAATATGCATTTAGACTCCATCAGTTGTTTCTCTGGAGGTGGACAGCATTTTTCATCAAAAGTCCTTTGGAATTGTCTTGGATCATTGTATTGCTGAGAATAGCTAAGTCATTCACAACTGATAATCATACTATATTGCTGTTACTGTGTATAACAATCTCCTGGTTCTTCTACCTTCTCTGTGCATCAGTTCATATAAATCTTCCCAGGTTTTCCTGAGACCATTCTGCTCGTTATTTCTTATAGCACAATAGCATTCCATCATAATTATATACTATAACTTGTTCAGTCATTCCCCAATTGATGGGCATCCCCTCAATTTCCAATTCTTTGCCACCAGAAAAAGAACTTCTATAAACATTTTTGTACATATGGGATCTTTTCCTTTTTCTTAGATCTGTTTGGATACAGACCTCTCGTTGTTGTTATTCAGTTGTGTCTGAACTCTTTGTGACACCATTTGGGGTTTTCTTGGCAAAGATACTGGAGTGGTTTGTCATTTCCTTATCCACTTCATTTTACAGATGTGGAAACTGAGGCAGAGTGAAGTGACTTCCTCTGAGTCACACAATTAGTAACAATCTGATGTCATATTTGAACTCAGGAAGATGAGTCTTCATGACTCCAGACCTGGAATTCTATCCACTTTGCTACTTAGCTGTCTATATAGATCTCTCATAGGATCTTACAGTTAGAGTTGGAAGAGACCTAGAGAGAATCTAATATAAACCCCTCATTTTACAGATGAGGAAACTGAGGTCTAGACAGGTTACTCCCAGGTCACAAAAGTAAGGGGAGGAACTAGGCTTTGCATTCATATCCTCTGAGTCCAAATCCTGTGGTCCTTCTATTATGCTATGCTGACCTTTAGGGCCATTGAAGAATTACATTGGTGAGTGAAACCATTTGGTTTGGCAGCTTGAGGTAGAGACCTTGAGTTTGAGTTTATATGTGTTGGGACACTTAGCTCAGTTTTATCACTGGTGAGATGGAAATAACTATTTTTGAGATATGTAAAGCATTGTGCAAATATCAAATGATGTTTAACTATTAGTTGCCTGATATTTAATGGCTTACCTGGAAACATGGGTTTTGATAGAAAATGTCAGTATGATATTTATGGTGAAATGTAAATATTCAAAAGCAGTTCCTAGCAAACTTCCATTTCTGACCAAAATGATCTTTTTAACTTGATCCTTTATAGCTGAAATGCAGAAGGAATTATGCTTATTCTTCTTGCCCTCAGATTACAGAATCAGTCACAAAATTTGTACATTTCGAGTTAGAAGGAGGGACTGTCATGCTCATCTTGTCCAACCACTGCCCCATTTTACAGATGAAGAAACTTAATTCTAGAGAAGTCAAGGGATTTTCTTTAAGTCCCTAGGGTCTTTAATTCCAAATCCAATTCTCTTTCTAATGTAGGAATCTGGGAAGAAACTGTTGAGAGAATAGTTTATGCTTAATGTAAGGAAAAACTTCCATCATTCTTTGATGAGACAGGCTTCCTTGGGAGCTAGCTGGCTCTCCCTCACAGGTGTTTTTTGAGCAGGAACTGCATGATCACATGTGTTCCTGATCCCCTTCCCCACCCCCTACCTGCTAGAGTGCTCTTTCTGTCCATCTCTCTCTCTTTGGGCAAGTCACTTAACCCTGTTTGCCTCAGTTTTCTTATCTATTGAATGAACTAGAGAAGGAAATGGCAAACCACTCCAGTGTCTTTGCCAAGAAAACCCCCAAAGGGGTCACACAAAGTCAGACATGACTGAAAAATGACTGAACAACAACATATTCTGTACACGCGTATATACATACATGTATGTATGTGTGTATATGTGTGTTATGTGTGGATCTGTCTCAAAAGAATGTAAGCTTCTTGAGGGCAGGGAATGTTTTTGGCCTCTTTTTGTATCTCTAGTACATAGCACAGTGAGAATAGATGCTTAATAAATGCTTGTTGGTTGGTAGATTGAACATATTATGGAGGAGATTCTTGTTCAGGTTTGTACTAGATGTTCTGTAAGAAATGAATTTACTCATATTCAGAAAACTTAATAAATTATTTTTTCAACATTTCCCATGGAGCAGCAGGGAGGATGGGGAGAATTGAATGTCCATGCTTGGAGGTAGATTTTCTGCTTTTTAAAAAAAAAACTGTTTCTGGGCTTAGTGAGGAATGAAGAGAAGAAAAGAGAAGGAAGAAAGAATTTCTGTGATTTCAGTCCTCTAGTAACTTCCTGAAATAAAAGAAGCTTATGTGTGGACAACAGGCTTCCCAGGCCAACCCCTTGAGTTTATAGATCTTATAATTGTAGCTGAACCAGGGTGGTAGTGGTATGGTAGAATTGAACCACCCTTGGTGCATTCTGGGTTCCAACATAGGATGCCTCCACTAGACAGTGAGCTCTTTATAGCTGGCACTGGTTCCTTACTTCCCCTTTCTTTGTATCCTTCATTACTTAGCTCATTATCTAGCACATAGTAGATACTGTTCAGGTGTAGAGACGGCAACCTTACGGAGTATATGGGACATCTCATAGCCCCTTTTACTGATTTGACAGCACTCCTTGCCTGGCGCCCAAGTTGCGCTGGCCATGGTACTCGTAAGAAGGTTTCTAACGTATTGGCTCTAGGTGGTCAGGGTAGAGACTAGACATTTTGAGTGGGAGGGTGTTTATAAATTGCTTACAGCCTATACTTGTTTTATTTTCCAATGATTGCCACTCTTTTTTATTTTCCACCTTAGTGTCTTGTTCCGTATCTCTGCAATAAACAGGAATTAAACTATTTGGTATTCCAAATTGTTTCTGTGTCAATGAGTATATTTACAAATGATTTTTTTTTCTGTGTGTGTGCTAGTTTTTGTTAGCTCACGGTTCTGTGTCTAATGTGTTCCATGTAATAACTGGAGACTTCTCTTTAGAAGGCATCCACTTCATTTGTAATTCGTCTAACAATATTTAGACTTTAATTGTCAACCTTTAAATATACCCATGCTTAGGCTAATAATTTGAGATCTTAAATAAGTTACTTTCAGAGAGTAAGATTAATAAAATTAGCAACAAATTGTCATTTTCAATAATTTCACATGCATGATAATTTCTTTGATTTAACATTTTCTTGCCTTAGCATCTTCTTTGCCTACTGATTTCTAACCAAAGCAACAGAGGATAATTATGCCATGTGGCTGTTTCCTTCTTTCCTTCTTCATTTCCCTTCTATAAATAGGTTTTTTTCCAAACTTCATACATTTCTGCCATTCTGCTCATCTGAGTAAACAATTGTCTCTCTCCCAGATAAACCTGCTCTTTCATTGGTTTTTATGATTTGGTTTAATATTGAAATAAAGAAGATATCATTTTTTTAACTATAAAGATGATGAATGGAAATTTCACCTTTGCATCTCCATATTGGGTTTTATTTTAGATACCATGACTATATTTAGGTAAATCTAGAATTTGTTCTTCAAGTCTATTTGTTTTAATATGTCTGTAAGTTCCAAGAAGGTCATATATGTGCAATGTCAGTGTAACACCATTCACTATAGGGCAGACTTTGATATAAGGTAGAGGCCAGAAAAATCTTCTGTAGAAGGCAGGACAACTTTTCTATAAAATGATCCTGTGAAGTATATCCTTTGATCATGGCCCCCACTTATGTGTAGTTGTAGTGAGGCACTGAAATCTTTGTTCAGAATCTAATGAGAGGCAGTGTAAAGGAGTGAATTGAGAGCTGGTGGAGTCAGGAAGTGCTGGGTTCAGGTCCTGTCTCTGGTACATAATGACTGTGTAACACTGAGCAAAACACCTGGTAGCTCTCAAGACTATAAATTGCCGATTAGATGCTGGTATACCTTTGTAGGGAGAGTTCCTCATTGAGAGCTCCTAACAGCAATGAAATCACAAATACTGTAAAAAAATAAAAATAAAAGGGTGGTGTTAGGGGCATATGTCCTGGTGCTATTGACATTTCTACTCACAGTGATCATAGTCAGCCTTGAAAATAATTTTCTAAAATGAGCAGTCCACAAAAAATCTTTTTAGTCAAAAAATTTATCTTGATTCTACACATTTTTATAAATGCTACCTTTCTTCCTGATTTTTCCATATTCTTCTCCACTGTTCCTCATATCACTAGGAGAAGGATAATTTCCACGTGGGAAATACACTTTGTGCCTGCCAAAACACAGACTCTGATAAAAATCAAGCAAAGAGAAGAGAGGGAGAAGAGGCAGGGTAGCTCATTATACTCATCGTGAATGTGTACAAGGATGGAAAAAAGGGCTAAAATTTAATTTTGTAGCTTGTCATAATTGGAGGCACCATGGTTATTGGAAAGAACACTGGACTTGGAGAACAAAGCTACTTACTCTGCCACTTACTGTGTGGGGTGAGGTCCTACCCTTCTGGGCTGCAGGTACCTTCCCTGTGAAAGCTCTTAGCTCCATCCCTACTCTCCTGATCAGTAAGTCTGGGATGTTGAAGGTCGAATATTAGAAAGATCATTACATTAGAGCCAGGCATCCTGGCTTGACCCTTCCTTCTGTGATCCTGAATATCTACCTCTCTGGACTTTGCTGTCTTTATCTGTAAAGGAGAACAGTTGGACTAGGTCATCTTACTGCTCCACAATCTATGACGTTACCATCTTGTTTGAGTTTCTTATAAAAAAAAAAGTGGGGAGGGATTAGTAGTAGCAGTATTTAAGTGTCTATAAGCAGTCTCAAGTGTCTATAATTGTACCATCAGATTTCTTGAAACACAATATGGTATAATGTGATGCACTTTTATTTTCTTAGAAATATTTCTCTGAAACTACCTAATAATCATCACTTATGTCTGTCACTGTCAGAGTTACCAAGAATTGCTTTAGAACCTCTTTGTGATTGACAGGCAGGAACTTTTATAATGCAGTGTAAAAAATCTGTGGGCTAGAGTTAGATTTCATGGAAGTTTATGCAGTTTGCTATAATTCTTGTTCGCTATGCTGGAGTAATTAGATGGGAGGCTGCCCATTGATGTTAACACATTCTGCAAGATGTTTCGTCATATGACTCGTGAGAACAAGGAAATTGGTACCATTTTTTCATTTTTTTAAGGATAAAAGCTTTTTCTAGCCTTTTTTAAAGCTGTAGTTTGAATTCCTCTTGTTAATTGGAAGTAGAATGGGCCAAACCATACAAACTATTTGTCAGGAAACTTGATTAGAGTTTCTCGAGCCTCAGAGGAAGATAATTGGTGTTATCTCATCAAGCTCAAATACATCTATAAGTCATCACTCAAGGAAGTAGTAGATTGTAGTAGGCATCTGCTGCATGAATAGTATTTGAAGAATACCTTTTTAATTCTCAGTTTCCTCATCTGCAAAATAAAGATATCAATAGCACATACGTCACTGGTTGTGAGTTTCAAATGAAATAATATATGTACAGTGCTTTGCAACCTTTAAAGTGTTATGTAAATGTTAGCTGTTATTATTATTATATGTGATTATCAAGGTGGGTCAGATTGCTGAGAAGCTGTTGAGTTGGGGATATGGATTGGAGCTAGTTTATGATTTGTGAAGCAAGTGATGTCCTTCAAGGTCTTGCTTTACAGTGAAGTTGGTCAACGGGTCATAAGGTTTAGAGCCTTAGTGATTAAATCTGATCCCTTCATTTTACAGGTGAAGAAACTGAAGCTTAGACATGTGAAATGACCCATAGGAAACACGGATTGTAACAGAGCCAGGATTTAAACCCTGGCCCTTTGACTACAGTACTTCATGCTGCCTCTCCTTATGGAGAGAGATATGGAACTAGACATGGGCACACTGCAAATTTTAGGATTACCAGATTATATTCCAAGTCAGCTTTATCAGGGATACCTGCCTCTTAGAGATTATGTCATTTCAGTAGAAGACAGATGCTAAGCTGAGTCATCCTGAGCCCAATTTCTTCACCTGCAGCCTTCACTTGGCCAAAAGAATGGTAAAGGTCCCTTCTCTCCTGGACATTCTGGGCCTCAATCCTTTACTACTTTCAACCCTTGATGCCACTGGCCTAGATATATTGATAGGGTAGTTAACTAGCACTTTTTTAAAGTGAATGGACGTTCTTTACCTTCTAGGATGAGACCACAGGATCTTACCAGCTTGTATGAAAAGGAGTTGCCATCATTTTTTAAAAGAGAGCCTTAGGTTCACCACGCTGTTATGTTCATATGAGAGCTAGTGACTCAGTGGGGACCAGAGCTGTTGTCTAGCTGGCCCTAAAGCAAAGAATCAGAGATGCATGTTGTCACAGACATATTGAAATGTTGCCACTACAGCAGGTCAATAGTTGAATGATCTTTGGGTTCATAAGAGAATATTTTAAGGACTATGCTAGGGAGAAGAGAGATAGGGCATTTCCCGAAGTGGCTCCCCGAAGGTAAGTCAGATTTGAAACTTTTGTGTTGGTGAACACCCAGTTGTCTCAATAAAGCAACCATTCTGACATATCTTGAAGCAAAAGCTGTGTAGTGTTTTCTGTTTGAAATGCTTAAAATATATCCAAAACAGTATCTTTGGTACAGCGGAAATAAAGGATAATAGAGTTTATTTTTCATTTTTTACATTTTAAACTGTGAGGCAGTAGTCATTTATTTTGGAAAGCAAAGACCCCTATGTGATATTGATTAATATACCTGGAATAAAAAGGGAACAGTAAAGTATGACATGACCCTTCAGGGTAGACAGAAGTTCTGTGTTCTTGGAGTTATGACTTTAAAAATGACTTACTTCCTCCCTAAGGTATGTGATCTTTATGATGGAGATGAAGTTTCATGTGTTGTATAAGAAAAATGATACCCTATTTCTAGATTTATGGCATATTAAGAATTTTTAGCAATACTCTTGCACTCAATTTTTATTCTCTGAGTCGAGTAATCTGAATAATGTCCATATCCAAGGTCTTCGATCCTAGGTTTTCTCTTCTATCATGCATTGTTTTAATTGCCTTTCATAGCAGTGACATTTTACTTGTTATTCATTTATCACGTTTCCTCGCTTAGCCTAATAGGCATTTAAAAAATGCCTGAAGGCCTCACCATTATTGAAATAGCTTAGAAAATTATGCACCCCCCTGGGTTCCTGTTGGCTTCTTAACTTTATCCATCACCACTTTTTTATTGAGTGCCTACTGTGTTCAAGGTGATGTGCTAAGTATTATGGGAAATTCAAAGAAGTTTGAGAATTTGTATCATCTCTTTTATTAAGGAACTTAAAATCTGGTTGGTGAAATAAGAGATAGATCAATGCAAAGGTAAGTAATAATGCCCTCCAGGAAGTTATAAGTTCCAAGATAGTTATATTGTGTTATTAGAAAAAGAAGATAATTTCCCTTAGGATTCTCACGTGCTCGGGATAATTGACAGGGAAAATACCTAGTTAGAGACGAGATTTGAATAGACCATAAAGAATGTCTGGAATTCAGATAAATGGGAAGGGGTACAGTATTTCAGGAAGGCATGAAAATAGAAAAGTAATGGTATATACAGGATAGACCAGGCTGCAAAAACAACAGCAGCAGCAACATCACGAACACATATTACCTCCATCTTCCAATATATGCCCACTCCAGTCATCTATATAGCCATTCTTTATAAGAAAAAATAAACATTACAAAGAAAAACAAAAACAATTAAATAAAACTAACTTAATATATTAACAAATTCCAATGTTACACCAAATGTTTCACATCTGATTTCCTCTCTGGGGCCAAGTTTTGTCACTCAAATGATACAGATTAAGGTTAGGGATTTTGGGTGCTTTTTGTTTTTATATTGTTACAGTCATCATGTGTATTATTTGCCAGGTTCCATTTGAAGTCTAATGTTTGTGATTAGGGTAGTGGGAGATAAGCTGCAGGCAATGGGAGCTTGTAAAAGTATTGGGCTAAATTGGAAGGTCAGCCCTACTAGGTAGTAAGGACTAAGTACTAAGCCCTAGTAAGCTCTAGGATTTGTGAAACATCAGAGAATATAGATGCTGGAGACCAGTTAGGATAGTGCTGCCTCAATCTATGAACGAAGTGCTAAGGGTCATAAGGAAGAAGTGGTTTTGAGAGACAAGGAAAGCACGAGTGGATAAGATTTTGTGACTGCCTGGTTCTTGGAGGTTAACAAGTCAAAAATAGCTTAGAGGTGGCAAATAAGGGGCATTGAGGAAAATCGTGATTCCACTGTCTGACCTAAGTAGGCCAGAAGAACAAGAGAAATGCTGACTTCATGGGATCATCATTTTAGAGCTAGAAGGAACCTCAAGTCATGTCTACTCAAGCCCTCTTCATTTTACAGATGAAGAAACTGAGGCTTAGACATGAGAAATGACTCTTCCAAAGTCAGTAGTGAAGTCAAGATTTGAACCCAGGTTTTCTGACTCCACAGCTAAATTTCTTACCGCTGCATAAATGCTGGGATTGGAAACCAGATTGTGAGGGACTGAGAAGTGAGTGGTTAGTGAGAAAGTGATGGCGGCAAGTACATACAGCTTTGTCTAGGGAAGGGAAAGGGAGACTAAGATGGTGTAGAAAAATAGATCGAGGGGGAGTGCAGGATTATTGTGGTGGGAAATTTCCAGTAGTCAGTTGGAGCTGTACTGTTATGTTTAGAGCTCAGAAGAGAAGGGGCCAAAGAGAATGTTTGATGTCACATAAAGGAGATTGTCAAGTTCATAGGACTGGATCCCTTTTAATCCACAATGAAAGAAATGAGGAGAGACCACCAATCAAAACTTGATTTTCCTAGTTGAGCACCATGATTCAAATCTCTGAATCTCCCAAGGAGGTTCAGGGGTCAGAGAAGTCCGACTGGTGTAGTAAAAGGTAGTTTTGGTGTTATGCTGCATTTTAACTCAAAGGCAACTCGGTGTATCACTTGGTTAAAGAAAATCACTCAGTCTTAGAGATGTCACCAGGAGCTTTTGGTTCAAATAGGGAATGCTTATGATCAAAGCATCCAGCACACATTACTAGGAGACATTAAGGTCTAGGGGCTCTTCAAGGGCCCTTCTGGCCAGATCATGTGGCATCAAAGCATTAGGTAAAGTGCTAGCCAGGAAAAATAGGCCAGGTCTTTACACATTGCTCATTCGCTTCTGCTATTTTGAGATGCTTCCTAACTCTTTAATGCACTTTTTTTTTAAGGGATAGTTATTTTAAAACTTGTCAGATAAAACAGTTTAGGAACAGAATGGGAAAACTGTGGACATGAAGCATAGCATATGTGAAAAAAATTCAAGACCTGGTATATTATGGGAAAGGTTCATCTGAAGGAATTTGAAGAGAATTTTGCCATATAACATAAATGTGTATATACATATATGTGTGTATGTGTATGCATTTATATATACATGCATATGTGTGTATGTGTAATGCCATCTTAGACAAGCCCCTGAGAATATATACAAGAGAAGTCATTTGTTGTGTGTTTTCCTTGTGACAAATATGTATAGTTATACAAAATAAATTGCCATATATCCAAAAAATATATATCTCTCATTCTGCACCTTGGGTCTCACACCTTTCTGCAAGGAGGTATATAGGCTCTTTGAGAGCAGATACTATCAAATGTCAAATTAAAAAAATAAAAGGATGACTAAGAAAGAAAATAAGAAGGGGGAAAAAGTTGGCAGTTCTATCATTTGTGAAGGGGACACTACTCCCTCTGGGAATATGCTTTATTTTCCTTTCATGTTATCAAGGCAGCTTTATTAAGTAAATATTTCTTTTTAGCAATATCTGTCCTTGGTGTTCAGTCAGTGTTAGTTTGATAATCGTGATCAGTAGTCAAGAGAGAATAAGTACATTGTAAACACGAGATGAGAGCCTTGTGGGGAGGCCTGGAGATAGGAGTCAGCATGACCAAAGCAGAATTTGTTATGTTTATTTTTGCCACAAATTATTTGCATTTGTAAGTCTCTGTATGTGTATGTCATGGGCACCGTCTTACAGGAGAGGTAGCCGCAGTAAATAAGCTTACCCCCTTTCCAAGCCCCGTTTTCTGTTGCCATCCCAGCCATCCCAGCCTCTGAGTCATCCTTGGCTGTTTCCTTTCCCATATCCAATCAGTTGCCAAATCTAAGAAATTCTACGTTCTTCAGTTTAAAATCCTTTAAAACTTGGCTTCCACCATCCTTCTTTCTTTTACAGACTTTACATTTTCACCAAATTAAGGGTTTGCTAGCCATTTCCCAAATGTTACTTTCTGTTTGTATTCCCAGCTATGGTTTTTAAAAATGCACTTGGCCAACGGGAATCAGCCACCCATCAATCTAGTTTAATTCAGTCATTTATTAAGCACCTACTTGTGTGCAAGTGCTGGAGATCCAAAGAATAGGGACATACTCCCTGCTTCGTGGGAGTTTACCGTCACCCGGGCAGATAGAACACACATACAAAACCAGTAAGGAGAGAGACAGACACAGAGAGACACGGAGAGAGAGGAGAGAGAAAAAGACAGAGAGACACAGAGACAGAGAGACAGAGAGGGAGGGGAGAGGAGAGACAGATACAGAGACACAGGGAGAGGCACAGAGATGAGAGAAGGAGAGATTAATAAGAATAGGAAGTAGGGAAGGCTTTGTTAAGGAAGATTTCTCTGTCACTTGAACTGAGCTCAGCAGGGAAGGGGAAGCTCCTGAGATGTGGACATGAGTGGGCCGTGGTCTCTGTTGCTTGACTCTTGGCTTTTTTTCTGACTCTCCCCCCATGCCTGGAACACTTTTCCTTCTGGGCTCGTTACTGACCTCCTGGGCTTCCTTTAAATCCCAACTAAAATCCCACCCTCTACAGGAAGCCTTCCCCAGACCCTCTGAATTCTTTGTATATAGTTGTTTGCATGTTGTCCCCCCTGTTAGAGTGTGAGCTCCTTGGGGGCAGGGATTGTCTTCTGCTGCCTTTTTGTATCCCCAATGCCTGCTACATAGTAGGTGCTTGATTTATTCTGTAAATGCAAATAAATGCCAGGGAGGTGAGAGAAAATGCCAGGAGCTGAGAGATGGAGTGACTTGCTCATGGAACAGCCAGGGAGCCAGTGTCACTGGATCAAAGAGTAAGGTGTAAGAAGACTGGAAAGTCTACACCTGTCATGGTCAACTTCTCCACAAAAATGATCTACATTTGTAGCTATCCTGCGTGTCTGTAGCACACACTGCCTTATATAAGGAAGAAATCCAGAGCAGGCAGTGCAGCCTCAGTGAGAGCTGAGCATGCTCACTCTATAAATTATGGGGCACCTATGCATAACCAAAGCATTTCAACGATTCCGTTACCAATAAGGGAAAACAAACAGACTGTAAAAGAAGAGGCTGCATTTGTCAGAACTCAAGTCCGGGGCTTGTCATGTCAAGTTTCATTTTTGCATTGTGTTTCATAACAGAAATATAAAAGGCCAAAAATTGCCCTCAGATGACACATAAAACTTCCACTCGCAATTCCATGAAGAGATCAAAAGCAATATATCACTGCTACTTTAGGATTTACCTACCTCTTTTATTTATTCTTCTGTCTTAAATCTTTGTGAAAAGCATATGCAGCCAAGTAGCAGCATGCAATCTTATCCCAATGGTAAAGTTTGGGTAAAAGTGCAACATAAGAGCCCTGGGGATGCCTGACAAACTTCTCAGGTCCGATTTAGAGGCAGCTGGTGGTGCAGTGGTTAGAGCACTAGGCTGGGAGTCAGGAAGACCTGAATTTAACTGTAACCTCAGACACTTAACTAGCTTTGTGATCCTGGGCAAGTCACTTAACTTCTGTCTGCCTCAGTATCCTCATCTGTAAAATAAGGATAATAATAGCACCTACCTTCCAGGGTTGTTGTGAGGATCAAATGAGCTAATATTGTGCTTAGCACAATGTCTGGTACATAGCAAATGCTATATAAATGCATGCATTCATGCATTCATTCATTCATTCATTCCCACATCAAATACAAAACCTGAAAATTTTGCAAACTTATTAATGTATTAAAACTTATTTCTTGCCATTTTAATAAACTTATCAATTGATTTTATCATTAAGATTTGAATATTTAAGATTTGAAACTTACCACAAAAGAAGAAAATAGTTGATATGACATCAAGACTGAAGTTTTAAAGGTTTTTTGGATTGGTTATTTTACTCAATCTCTAGATCCTATATGGTTCTTGCATGGGAAAGCATGTCCTAGAGGTTTGGGGGAGGCTTGTTTCATCTGAACTCTTCCTCTTCTTCTCCTTCTTCTTCTTCCTCTTCTTATCCTTCTTCTTCCCCTTCTTCTCCTTTTTCTCCTCCTCCTCCTCCTCCTCCTCCTTCTCCTTCTCCTTCTTCTTCTTCTTCTTCTTCTTCTTCTTCTTCTTCTTCTTCTTCTTCTTCTTCTTCTTCTTCTTCCCTTCTTCTCCTTCTTCTTCTTCCTCTTCTTCTTCTCCGTCTTCTTCTCCTTCTTCTTCTTTTCCTGCTCCTCCTCCTCCTCCTCCTCCTCCTTCTTCTTCTCCTTCTTCTCCTTCTCCTCCTCCTCCTCCTTCTTCTTCTTCCTCTTCTTCTTCTCCTTCTTCTCCTTCTTCTTCTCCTCCTCCTCGTCATCCTCCTCCTCCTCCTCCTCCTCCTCCTCCTCC
>NW_020945237.1:3012845-3148441 GCF_900497805.2 Vombatus ursinus | reverse complement strand
TCTTCTTCTTCTTCTTCTTCTTCTTCTCCTCCTTCTCCTTCTTCTTCCTCTTCTTCTCCTTCTTCTTCTCCTCCTCCTCCTCCTTCTCCTTCTTCTTCTTCTTCTTCTTCTTCTTCTTCTTCTTCTTCTTCTTCTTCTTCTTCTTCTTCTTCTTCTCCTCCTCCTTCTTCTTCTCCTTCTTCTTCCTCTTTTTCTTCTCCTTCTTCTTCTTCTTCTTCTCCTCCTTCTTCTCCTTCTTCTTCTTCTCCTCCTTCTCCTCCTTCTTCTCCTTCTTCTTCTTCTCCTTCTTCTTCCTCTTCTCCTTCTCCTCCTCCTCCTCCTCCTTCTTCTTCTTCTTCTGCTTCTGCTTCTGCTTCTTCAGCTGCTTCTGCTTCTGCCTCTTCTTCTGCTTCTTCTGCTTCTTCTTCTTCTTCTTCCTCTTCTTCTTCTCCTTCTCCTCCTCCTCCTCCTCCTTCTTCTTCTTCTTCTTCTGCTTCTGCTTCTGCTTCTTCAGCTGCTTCTGCTTCTGCCTCTTCTTCTGCTTCTGCTGCTTTCTTCTGCTTCTTCTTCTTCTTCTTCTTCTTCTTCTTCTTCTTCTTCTATTTTTAGTTTTCAACATTAATAAGATTTCAGCTTCCATAAGATTTTGAGTTTTAAATTTTCTCCCCCTCTTTCTCCTCCTCTCCCAAGATGATGCGCAATCTGAGATAGGCTCTATTTATACATTCATATTAAGCATATTTTCCCATTGGTCATGATGTAAAGAACATTTAGAGCTAATGGGAGGAACCATGAGAATGAAGCAATAAAATGGAACAACAGAGTAAAAGGAGAGCAAATAATATGCTTTCATCTACATTCAAACTCCATAGTTCTTTCTCTGGATGTGGATAGCATTTTCCATTGTGAGTCTTTTGGAATTGTCTTAAATCCTTGCATTGCGGAGAAGAGCCAAGTCTATTGAAGTCAGTCATCACACAGTGTGGCTGTTACTGTGTATAATGTTCTCCTGGTTCTGCTCATTTCACTCAGCATCAGTTCATATAAGTCTTTCTAGGTTTTTGTGAAGTCTGCCTGCTCATCATTTCTTACAGCACAATAGTATTTCATTACATTCATATACTACAACTTGTTCAGCCATTCCCCAATTGTTGGGCATCCCCTCAATTTCCATTTCTTTGCCACCACAATAAGAGCTGCTATAAATATTTTTGTACATGTGGGTCCTTTTCTCGTTTGTTTTTTTTTTAATTTTTTTTTCCTTTTCTCATTTTTATGATCTCTTTGGGATACAAACCTAGAAGTGGGTATTGCTGGGTCAAAAGGTATGCACAGTTTTATAGCCCTTTGGGCATAGTTCCAAATTGCTCTCCAGAATGATTGGATCAGTTCACAACTCCATTAGCAATGCATTAGTGTTCCAATTTTCCCACATCTTCTCCAACATTTATCATTGTCCTGTTTTGTCATGTTAGCCAATCTGATAGGTGTGATGTGGTACCTCAGAGTTGTTTTGATTTACATTTCTCTAATTGATAGTGATTTAGAACATTTTTTCATATGACTATAGATGGCTTTAATTTCTTCCTCTGAAAACTGCCTGTTCATATCCTTTGACCATTTATCAATTG
Source organism: Vombatus ursinus (assembly GCF_900497805.2). Lineage (NCBI taxonomy): Eukaryota > Metazoa > Chordata > Mammalia > Diprotodontia > Vombatidae > Vombatus > Vombatus ursinus. Next base: position 3,146,831 of record NW_020945237.1, on the reverse strand, counting down.
GGGAATGACTTGTATTCTTATAAATTTGACTCAATTCTCTATATATTTTAGAAGTGAGGTCTTTATCAGAGACACTGGTTGTAAAAATTCTTTCCCAGTTTTCTATTTCCCTCCTAATCTTGGTTGCATTGGCTTTGTGCAAAAACTTTTCAATTTAATGTAATCAGAATTATCTATTTTGTATTTCATAATGTTATCTATGTGTTTGGTCATAAATTCTTCCCTTCTCCATAGATCTGAAAGGTAAATTATTCCTTGCTCTCCTAATTTGCTTATAGTCTCAGTCTTTATGTCTAAATCCTGTACCTATTTTGACTTTATGAACTATTCTATTTATACCATTTTCTGAAAGAGAAGTGAATATGGCTGACTAACTGATAAAAACTTTTTTGTTACGGCATGAAGCCTACCAGTGAGCACTATAAAGATCCTCATCCTTTCCTGGCCTCCCAAACCCTTAAGCTTAACTTTAGAGGATCAGTGAGAGTATGTAGTTTTGTCCCTGCTTGGGAAATAGAATGTCCTAATTGGAGACAGACTCTACTGATCCACCATTTTAGGAATGCCCTCAGTTATGTTTACTTCAGTCCCTGTTCCAGAAACTATCTCTTCCATAGCCTTGCTAACCACCTTTCAGCCATGCTCATACCCCTTATTCCACTTACTTCTCTCCCTCTCCCTTTTTCTGGAGCCATGAACACCAGCTCTTTTGTTGTTTCTGGATGAGGTGTGTCAATCTCCTCCCCCATCCCCCCCATACTGCATCCCTCCCTATAACTTTCAGGACCAAAGTGCCCTATCATGGCCATTTCTTCCCAATGAGTTTTATCTTCTTTTATTAAAATGTAATTTCTTGAGGGCAGGGACTTCTTTTGTTTTAGAATCCACAGCACTACAGTTCTTTGGCACATAGTAGGTGTTTAATAAGTGATTTCCCCTCCCCCCATTCATTTCTAAATCTGTTTTAAAAAAAAAAAGTTAAGGGAGTTAACCAGAGTAGATGACATCCTAAGGTGTTTTCCCTCTCTGAATCTATAGTCCTGTGAATCATCTTTGTATTCTAAGCACTTATCGCATTGTTTTACCCATAGTAGGTGCTTAACAAATATATTTTCTTAAATTAAAAATCAAATTGAGTGTGAATATCACTCAGTGTTTTGGAGAACTTTATACCCATTACTATAAATCAGTAATTCATTTCTTTTGTGTTTCAAGGGCAGTGAGGTGGTAGCTACTCAGAGACAGTGGTTAGCTTGTAATCATGGCCTTCGGGAGTGAACTGCCTGGACACATTGGAGATATTTTAGATATTACAGATTAACTTGTTTTGGAACCTTCGTGGTCTGTGGCCTTCTAGGCTCAATTAAGCAATTAAATTCTCCTCAGGAATCATGAAAGGTTAGGTTTAGTTGAACAGCCCTCATTGCTGAGTGTTTGGCTTCCTTTCAAGATTTGTGGAAGAATTAACATTTGAATCACTTGAGGCCTATTCATAACAGAAAGGATTGTGTACATAACTAAGAAAATGACTTCACAATGCAGCAGAGATAGAGTCTGTAGTCATGATTCATAAGCTAGAATGGAGTGATCAGTGATAATATTGAGAGTTACTCATTTAGCAGAAGATAACTCCACTTAGGTAACTGAACATTGTAAGGCACTCCATGAGGCCTTCCCAGCGAGGCTTTGTATAAAGGCACTGTAATGGCCATTTTTGAGTCATTTACGAGTTGTCTCCTCAATATGTCACATGCTCAGTTAAATCACAGAAATTCTAAGTAGAAATTAAATGTTTTCTATTAAAATGAATGGAGGGTGTTTGTTTCTCGGAAACCTTTGCATGCATGCGTGTGCTCATGTGTGTATGTGTTTGTGTGTGTAATTTATAATTTAAAAAAAAAAAAACTACCATAGTGACTTTATCAGTAGGAACTCCTGGTGTGGAAATTGGCTCTATTGGTTCAAATCAGCAGTTGGTGTATAATTTATAGTCTTAGTTTGTGTGAGGACAGAGAGAGTGTAGACAGGGTATGGGACCTGGATTCTAAAAAATGCATTCCAGCTCCTGAACTTTCCCACACACCTCCACCTGGACACTCACTAATCCTTTCAACTGTCCTTTCATTGTGACCCCAACCCAGCCCAATCCTCCATTCTGTCACCTCTGACCCAGCCAAGCCCTTCCTTGTCTGTCACCTCTGGACCTCCCCAGGCTACTTGCCACTTCTTGATCCCATCCAAATTTTCCCACCATCCTTTTCCCCATGAAAAAGTCAGTTTTGTCCCTACCAAATGCTCAGACTCACTAGAAGTCTGGCGCGCTTCTATTGATGTCACAAATAAAACTTGCTGCTTTAGAGTGAAAGAAGACTGGAGTGGTCAAATTCTTTCAAGGCGGACCTGTACCCTGTCATTTCAGAGTTCCCATCACCCCTTGACCACAACCGTGTGACATGCTCAAAGTCACCTACACAGTTTGTGTCAGATTCGGAATCATAAATTCAAGGCCAGCTCTCTAGAGATGCTAAATTCTTTGCCTTGTTGCTAATTTCTCTGTTTGATCAAAGCTCCAGTGTCATCTTGTGAAGGTCATTGTAGTAAAGTCCAGTTCATTATGGTTGTTTCTGTGGGACATATTTCCCATTGATAACTTGTTTTAAAATTGTGTCACCAAATATGTAAATAAATTTAGATAGTTTTGTTATTTATCTGCTCTCTAATTCCACTGACTTCCTTCAAGTCTCAGCTAAAGTCCCCCTGCTACAAAAAGCCTTTTCTAGTCTTCCTTAATCTTAGTGCCTCCCCTCTGAGACTGTTCTCTCAATTTATCCTTCCTTTATGTTCATACATAATTGTTTGCATGGTATCTCCCTGATTTTACTGTGAGCTTCTTGAGAGCAGAAACTTTTTTTTGCTTCTCTTTGTATCCCTATAGCACTTTTTACAGTGCCCGACACATAGTAGGTGCTTAATAGATGTTTATTGAATTGAATTGATTTGAATTTTGCCTTTCTTTGTATCCCCAGCACTTAGCATGGTGCCTGGTATATTGTTGTTGTTGTTCAGGCATGTCCAACACTTCGTGACCCCATTTAGGGTTTTCTTGGTTGGAGTGGTCTGCCATTTCTTCTCCAGCTCAGGAAACTTTCTCCAGCTCAGGAAACGGAGGCAAACAAGGTTAAGTGACTTACCCAGGGTCTCATAGCTAGTAAATATCTGAGGTCAGATTTGAACTCAGTTCTTCCTGACTCCAGACCCAATACTGTATCCACTATGCCACCCATACTGGCAAATAGAAGGTGCTTAGTAAATGCTAATGCTATTAGAATTCAGAGAGGGAAATAGCACTGTAGACTGGAGCAAGTGGAAAAGACTTTATCAAGGAGTTAGCACTTGAATTTGATCTGAGTCTGAAGAGCTGGGTAGAACTTGGAGAAAACCATGGGAGATGATGACCTTCCCACTGACAGTAGCAGTGTAAAGCTGAAGCAGGGATGCACTAACAAGCCCTGTGTACATTGGGAACGGTCACAGAAGAGCCAGAGTAGGACGGTACACAGCTGCTCTGGTGTCTGGAGACCTGAATACAAACTGCATCACTGAAGTTTATTATTTGGGGCGAATCATTTAACTTTTTGGGCATGTGAGATCTGTAATCCTATGATCTTATCATTCAATATAGTACCTAAATTTTACAAAGGGCTTTACAAATATTCTCTCTTTTCTGTATAATAGCCATGGGATATAGTTATTCTTCTTCCCATTTTACAGATGAGGAAACTGAGGTAGACGGTGTCTGAGGCTGGATTTGAACTCGGGTCTTCTTGAGTTCAGGTCAAGCAGTCTAGCTACTGGACTACCCACTTGCCTCTAGTAACGGAAAGAACTGGAAACAAAGCAGATAACCCATCGGTTAGGAGAATGGCTAGACAAGTTGTAGTGAATAAATACAAAGCAACATTGATCATCGTTGATGCTGAGAACTGATACAAAGTAGAACAAGCAAAGTCAGGAAAACAGAATATGCAGTAACTATAGTAGTTTGAATGGAAAGGACAACAACCGTAGAAGAACTCAAAACTGAAAGTTGTTAAATTGTAATAATGCCCAAGCTTCTCCCCAAAGAAGAGATATGAGAAGGTACCTTCCCCTCTTCTTTGTAGAGGACTATGGGTATGGAGCACTTATATACATATATATATATATATATACACACACACACACATGTATATATGTATGTATATATACACATATATACACACATACATATGTATATATGTATGTATATATATACACATATATACATATATATGTAATGTCAGACTTTTTCAATGTGTTGATTAGTTGTGTTGAACTAGTTTTTTTTTTAATTAGGCAAAACATTGATTAAGCACTTACTGTATGCCAAATACTGTGATAAGTGCTGGGGATTCACAAACAATCAAGGAAGACAGTATAGAAGGAGCATATGTTCTAAAGGAGTAAGACAAGGGATAAGAAGGAGTGAGAAAAGGAGTAGGGAGGGAAGATGGCATACCTGCTGCCATCTTGGAAGAAAGGTTGGAGGCTTGTAACTAAGCAAGATAAAGGTGGCCTAACAACGAAGAGATTGGCTCCAGTGGTGGAAGCATATTTTCAAGAGGAAAAGGGAGAGGACATGGTGATCTGAAGGTAGCCCGTACATGATTCCCACTGTTTATGATCATTGTTATTATTTTTATCACTAAATGGCATTTGAGTAAGTAAAGCAAAATGCAGGCATAAGATACTTCCAAAAAAACTCTCCTGTGTATGGTCTCATTAATATCTTATAATATACCTTTTTATTAATTGCTTAACCATCCTCTGTTTATTAATATTAACCAGGACTTAAAGTATGAGCATGTATATACATCAAAGGTGTTCACCACTTTTATGGGCTTGCATAGAGTACATATTGGAGAGGCATTCTCTGTAGATGGTTAGGTCCTCCACATGTTTCTTTTTGTGAATGACATTGTACTGATTACATCAAGTCCCAGAACATTAGTGAGTCCTTAGCAAGATCCATTGCAGTGGAAGTGAAATTATCTCAACTATGCATCCAGGAGAAGTCACTTTGATGCTTAATTCACATTGTTCAGATTATGTCCTACAATTAAATGGAAACCCATTTAAATGGAAGTCCATGAGTACATATGTCTTGGATGGACACTAATTCTGGCTGATGAGCTGGGAAGAATGAATATGGATTTGGCTTCTTTGGGGAACAATTGAGGATATGACGATTCTTCCTGATGTCAGAACCCATTTAAAATCAGTCTTTTCCTAAAGATGTTATATGACTGAGAATCATGGGACGTGGCAGTCTCTGAAGAATCAAAATTTGAGGTAAATAAAAAGGAAATGAAGATACATGGCATGAACCAGCATTAGCATATTTCTGCTGATGACTCACAGGTAGGAAAGGACATGTAGGGAAAGAAAATTAGGTTAGCCAGCTAACAAAGCAACATGGATGTATAGCTTTAGTTTCTGTTGGTATCTATGAAGTAAAAGAACCAGAAGGAGGATAGGAAGGCATAACGTAAGTATCCACACTTGTAAGGATTACCCACCCTGATGAGTAAGATCCACACTTGTAAGGATTACCCACCCTGATGAGACCCCTAATCCATTAGAGCATTAAAGTGTAACTCATTTTTACGTGTGATTTTTACCAACAAAATACGGGTCCCTAAATACTTGTGGTTTTTAAAGAATGTGAACCTCAAAGCCAGGGATTCAGCAAGTCAGATGTAAATTATTCTTTGTACCCTGGTGTCCTGTTAACTTCATTATGGTAGGGTCTGATGAATTTTGTCTATCCTTAATTTAATTTGCTTTGCTTTCAAATTCTTTTTTTTTTTTAGAGTCAAGGTCAGTCCACACTTAAATGATAATGCATAGCTGAGCCTGTAGTAATCCTCAATCAAAAAATGCTAGCAGTCCTTTGCATTATTATTAAAGTAAAAGACTTGATTAGTCATCTGGGTGTAGGAATTTAGGTAATCTTCTTTACCTCACACATAAGTGATCAATATGTAAACTGGATAAAGATAACGTCAGTTGTGCTGTAAGTGTAATCAGCTGTTTTCCAAGATAAAGAGTAAAGGCTTATTAATTTCAGCTGTTGGAGAGGTGGTCTGGAAATTCAGTTGTGTCTGAATCCTCTCATTCTGTTACTGGGGAATTCTGTACTGATTATTAGACTGCTTTATTTTCCTTCTTACTGCCTCATTTTCCTTCTCACTGGAATAAAATGTCAGGTTCTCTTCATTTACTGGTCCAGAGTATAGCATGCTTGGCCCATTTTCAGGTCTCTGGTGAGTTTTTACTGACTGTGAAGGTGAGTTTGTGGGTGAAGTGCTTCTTAATCCCATCTTGCCTAAGGGAGGGGAAATTATCTTTTTGTTGTTAAGTCACTGGGTGTAGGGGTAGAGGAGAGGGAGGTAAATGAGAGTTGTATGTCTCCATGGGAGAAAATGGGAATGGGAAGAAGACTGATGAATGAAGAATTCAGATACTCTAGCCAACTTGTTAACTTCTCCCCAACTGCAAGCTAGAGGTGAGGTCGTTCTAGGAAGGCTTTTCTTGGCTGGTGTCCCTTAGGGTGGTTCCTATGCAAAGCAGTGTTGGGCTGTATCCAAAGAGACACCCATGTCCATACAAAATAATGCTCTTTATTCATCTATTACTTCCTACAATGTTGGCAACTTCATGGATGTAAGTATATGAAGCCCCATTAAATACTAAAGACCAAAGAAAAAATACACGTTAAGTGTGCCTTCACCTTGTACCCAAGGGACAAGTTCAGATTAAAGGAGCTTGTAACTGTACTGAGCATCTCCTATTTCTGCTGGAATGTAGATTTTCCTTAGTGGCTAGTCAGTGACCCTTGGAGTTAGGCTGTCAGCCTTGGACTCAGAAAGACTTGAGTTCTAATTCTGACAGATAGTGAACTTCTCAGAGCCTCAGGTGACTCTCTGTGATCATGAGGACCACATGTGCTCCACCCCCTCATGGAGAGTTAGACATATGATATCTATTATGTTTCAGACATGGGAATCAGACAGTGACATTGGTTTATAGCTAAGGACCCTTGGAGTATCAGGTGAGCCTCTGCTGCTGTAATATTGGTTATGCTTTCTTGGAGTATTGAGTCTAGCCAGGGAGATAAAAGCTAGCATCTAGGACTTAATTAGGCGAGAAAAGGCCCATGCTGTTTCTTAAAAGTAGAAAAAAAATGTTTTTTTTAAACCTCAAGGAGTAGGTTGGAGAATAAATTAGATGAAGAGAATTGAGGTAGGCACATTGATAGCTCCTAGTGAAAAAAGTTTCTGGTGGTGATTTTATGTTGATAATTAATCATTAGGATTATATATACTTCATCAGTGTATGATATGATTTTGTACCAGTCCTATCAGGCAAGGTACTAAGATTGTTTGATTTTTTTAAACAGATGCAACTACCAAGTGTGGTTTTATGTGTTGTGCGCTCCCCTTTTTCACCTCATTCCACCCCTTGAAGCTGGTAAGATGTTTATTAAGGAAGTTTTGGTGACTTAAACCTTGGCTCACCCACATTTGTTTATTGTTAGGAAAATAAATAGGCTAGCTTTTCAAAATGATTTTTTCAAAACAGCATTTTCTTTTAGACTTTAGGAATCTGAAAAAGGATGATTTACAGGCCTTACTATGCTGTTATTAACAATACTTTTAAAAATGAATAGCTCAACACGTGGTCTCATTGTACAAATACCAAGTTAGTGACTAACAGGTCCTTTGGTAGTGATGGATACAGCTATGGATAATTGTTGTTCTTCTTTATCATTGTATTCATAAGGCTCTCTGGCCCAGACATTCTTAGGTTTCTCTAATTTCTCTTTTAAAGTAGTGTCTTTTTAGGGGGGGAAATCGCAAAAAAAGATATGATCTTAATATTTTGATGTTGATGGAAACTAAAGTGAAAATCATTTTTTTCTATTTTACACATTGCTTTACCATTTAACAACTATTTTTGTTTGAAAATTACTTTCAAACTATAATGCCAAGAGTCATTAACCAACAATGCTAATAGGTGGTAACTTGGAATCTATCATATTATCACATAAACACAGCTGGTTAAAATATTGTGTGAGTGTAGGCAACTCTGGGATGATGGTCAAATTGCCTCACCTCTGAGTCTGAGGCTCATCGTTATCTGCATCTAATAATACTTGAACTCTTTCCATCATTGAGTTGTTGTTGGAAACAATGTATGGGAAAGCATTATGTAATCATCACAAACATCATTAAAATGTATGCTCTTATCCTTTAGAGCTGGCGTCTCCTTAGTTTCAACAAACCGATCATACCTCTGTGTGGTATGGAAGCTTTTTCTTCCTTTATAATAGCTTTTAAAGTATAGTTTCTGAAAAGGTGTTGGTTGACTCTCTTTTGCTTTATTTAAAAATTCATATAAAATTTTATAATTCATATACAACCTGAGTGGTATTTAAATAAGGATACCATATATCTACTATTGTTTTTCCTTGTTAATTAATATTCCTTATACTTAGTTTTTAATCATATTATTGTTTAGTTAATTAGTCATGTCTGACTCCTTGTGACCCCATTTGAGGTTTTCTTAGCAAAGATACTGAGGGGTTTGCCATTTCCTTCTCTAGCTCATTTTACAGATGAGGAAACTGAGACAAACAGGGGCAAGTGACTTGCCTAGGATCACACAGCTAGTGTCTGAGGTTGATTTCAACTCAGGTCCTCTAGACCTAAGGCCTGGAACTCTATCCACTGTGCCATTTAGTTATGGAATAAAGTTGAAAATCCTTTATCTTGCATTCAAACTGACTTATAGCATAATGTAGTGTGGCAAGAGGACTTGGGTTCGAATCCTAGCGCTTCTAGGTACTACCTGTGTAACCCTTTAATAGTCACTGAGCTTTTTCTGTCTTTAGTTTCTTCTTATGTAAAATGAGATCCATTTTATAATGGATGATGATAGTGGTGACGGTGACGATGACGATGATGATGATAATGATAACCATCATTTACTTAGCCCTTTAAAACTTACAAATTGCTGGGCCAGCTGGATGGTGCAGTGGATAGAGTTCTGGATTTGGAATCAGGAGGACCTGAGTTCAAATTTGGCCTTAGAAGCTTGACACTTACTAGCTGTGTGACCCTGGGCAAGTCACTTAACCCCATTGCCTAACCCCCCCCCCCAAAAAAAGCTTACAAAGTGTTTTACAAATGTTATCTCCATCCTGCTGTTCTGTTTCTTTCTCTTGTTAACTGATTTCCTCTATTATGAATCTGGTGAAGAACTGCTATCTCTCCCCTAGTCATAGATGAGCTTTTTGAAGATAAGGGCTATGTTTTTTGTTGTTGTTTTTATTTCCTTTGTATCTCTAGCACTTCAACAGGGTACCTGGTCCATAGTAAACACTTTAAAATATGCTTGTTGACTGAGAGGAAGCTAAACGCATGTCTTGGAAGAGTAGCTGCTGCTGTTGTTGTTCAGTCGTGTCTGACTCTTCACGATTCCGTTTGGGTTTTTTGTTTTTAGCAAAGATATTGCAATGGTTTGCCATTTCCCTCTCTAGCTTATTTTACAGATGAGGAAACTGAGGCCAACAGGGTTAAGTGACTTGCCCAGGGTCACACAGCTAGTGAATATCTGAGGCCAGGTTTGAACCCAGGAAGAGGAGTCTTCCTGACTTCCAGACCAGTGCTCTATTCGCTGTGTCACCAAGCTGCCACCTTGGGAGAGTCTCGTACTGGAAAGATGCAAATTCCTATCCCTACTTCTTTGAATTCCATTCCCCCATGCCTATTCCCTTGTACTGAGGCCAACAGCAAAGTGGGACTAAAGGCTATTCCTTTTCACTTTGCATAAATTGAAGCCGACATTCTTGTGGTAACAAAAAATGGGGAATGAAGTATGTGCCCTTTGATTGGAAAATGATTATATAAGTTGTGGTACATTAAGATAATGGAATATTGCTGCATCCTTGGATAAGCAATGAGTATGTATAATTCACAGAAAATGCTTCCTTGCTATTATGCTGACTGCTAGTGTAGAAGAACCTAGTAATGTTTATTTATAAGTCTAAAAGAGGTTATTAAAGTGGTGTTGGAATGTCTATAATAATACACCATTGCAGAGCATATGAGTTCGTACGACCATTCTGGAAAATGTGAGAGGATTGAATCATTCATGATCTTTGACTCAGGGACTCCACTGATGACATCCATACTGAGTAAATCAAGGAAAGGAAGGCACCATATGTACTGAAATATTTAGAATAGCATTTTCTGTGGTTGCAAAAAATTAGAAACAAAATGGAAGCCAGTTATGGAGGGACTGGCTGAACAAATTATGGCCTGTAAATGTGATGGGATATTATTATTCAATAAGAAATTGTGAATATGAGGAATTCAGAGAAACATGGAAGACTAAGATGAATTGATGCAAATTTAGGAGAACAGTATATACCATGACTAGAGGAATGCAATCAACACTAAAAGGCTGCTGAATTCTGATTGTAATGCCTAATTGTGATGACTCATCTTAGCTATGGGGAATAGAAGACATATACCTTCTCCTTTCAGTAGAGAGGAGGGAGACTATAGAATGTGAACATTATATACAGTATTAAAAATGTTGGCCATGGCTGCTGGTTTATTGCAAAGGAGGATTTGGTGGTGGAAACACATATAGAAAGTAAGTGTGATATGGAAATAAAACAAAGAATATGAATACATTTTTAAAATTGATGTTGGAATGTTCAGGGATACATCGCTAACCTTTTGAGATCAACCACCAATATTCTCCCACCAAAACATCACTTGGTACCACTGTGAGAGAGAAAATGTAAGACCTATTAGACAGTGGCTTGACATAATATAGCACATGAAACCATGGACATAGAGTTAATAGTTCCTTTATGGAACAGTTAGATTTATTTTGTTTCATGGTCATGGAATATGAATACAAAACTTAAAAACCCCAATTTCTATTTGTCTAAATTCATTGTCTTTAGGCTAGATGTATTGTAGAGTATTGAAAGGCTATAACAGAAAGGCTGAAACTAATAAGATGAAATTTAATGGGGATAATATATAGTTTTACACTTTGGTTAAAAAAAAAAAAACAAAACCCTGGAAAAACACAGCCTAGAAAGGCATGAGTAGATGGTATTTCTTGTGATTTGCAGGTTTTAATAGAATGAAAGCTCAGTAAGAATTGATGTGAAAGAATAGCGCCAAACAAGTAAACACTATCTTTTTGAGACTGCTTTGAGGGGTTGGGGGTAGAATTTAGAATTAAGGAGGTTCTAGTTCTGATATATTATGCTCCGATGAGACACAGAGTCTGGAGTACTATGTTCAGTTCTAGGTGTTATGTCTTAGGAAGAACATAGACAATCTAGAGCCCATCCAGGGGAGACATCAGTATGACAAGAGAACTAGAAACCATTCCATCTAGGGATAGGTTGAAGGAACTGGGTGTGTTTAACTTGGAGAAGAGAAGGTAGAGGCAGGGCATGATAGCAGTTTTCAAATACTTGAGTTTCAGATTGAAAAGGCATTATTTTTGCCCCTCAAGTCAGAATTGGGAGCAGCAATACATGGAAGTTTCAGAGACAGATTTAATTTTGATTTAAGGGGAAACTTCCTAATAACCAGGGCTGTTTGTTGATGGAGTGGGCTACCTCAGGAGCTGAAAGATTCTTTCATTGCTTGTAATCACCACCATCGTCATCACCACCTCCACCACCACCAGCATCAGTACCCCCATTAGTACAACCAGCACAGGGGCAGCTAGGTGGTGCAGGGCCTCAAACGCATAACACTTGCTAGCTGTGTGACCCTGGGCAAGTCACTTAACCCCATTGTTTAACAAAAACCAAAAAAAGTACAACCAGCACCAAAGCATTTATATAATGCTTTAAGGTTTGCAAGACAGTTTATGCATAATAAATTTATTTGACTTGATGGGTACATGTAGGTGATGTCATAGAGGGAATTTTCTTTCATGTGTGGATTTGACCAGAAGGTCTGTGAGGTTTCTTTGAATTCTTACCTTTTGTAGTATCCTATGAATAGAGCATTGCAAATCCCTCTTCACTACTAAAAAAAAAAAAAAATAACTGAAAACATCTGCACTTTTGTTATCCCATCTCTTCTAGGTCTGAGGTCTCTTTTTAGTGTGTCTGTGTATATGTGTATTTTCATATGTGCGAATATGCATGGGATCTTAGATCTTGAACTGGAAGGGATCTTAGGGGCCATTATTTGATAGAGGAGGAAGCTGGAGTCCAGAGGGTTTCAGTAACTCGGCCAGCATCCAAAAGGTACTAAGTGTTGGAGATAAGGTTTGAGCCCAGTTTCTAGGACCTGCAGAGCTGCTGTGCATTCCTCTACACCATGATGTATGTAGACAGTGAGGAGAGAAGCAGACAAGATTCTGGAGAAATCTGTATGGGATCACAGATGTAGGTGTATAGGACCTCCTTTGGAGATTCTCTTTGTTCAGATCTTCCCTTCTTTTACATTGCCACCGTTAGTCTCTCTTTCTTGAGGATCCAGTCATGCTGCTCACTTGACTCCCAGCTTAACTCATTCTCTTATCTCTCCCATATCCTGACCCAGCTACCTTGTTCAGGTACCACCCTGGTCCTTCAGTCATGATTTATGTTTTGTCTATCTCTATTAGAAGATAGGCTTCTTGAGAGTAAGGGTCATCTTGTTTTCTTGTATTAGTGTCCCCAGTACTCAGCAAAGTGCCTAGAACGTGGCAAGTGGGTAGACTGCATTTTCAGTTTACAAGGGGTCTGGTTCACTTGGTTTGTCTGTGCCTCAGAGGAACAGTAGTCTTAAAAAAATCTTATTTGTATTGATTCATCTTGTTTTTACAACTTCTTTTCCAAATATTCTTTCTCTACCCCTCTAACCCCCCATCAAGCCTTCACTTGTAACAAAGATTTTAAAAGAAAGAGAAAACTTAACAGTATATAGACACTGATGGTATGGGCAATAGTTCTCTGCAGTCCCCCTCCCCCCACCTCTGAAATGAATAGAAAGACGTCTCTTTTTCATCTCTTCTCCAAGGGCAAGCTTGATCTTTGGAATTGCATCTGGAGGCAGTAGGAGTAGTCCCAAATATATCCTATGTCCTTGAGGAAAAGAAGTATTTGTGATGTGTATCAGATGTGTAATGAAGTTGGTGTACTGTTGGAACCTATAGAAACCTATAGGTTTCTTTTCATGGGCATAAAGCCTAGGTTATAAGCAGGAACAAGCATTTATTTCTAAATATCTTATCTGTACTTTTCTTGAGAAATCCTATAACAAGGTATGAATGCTTCACTGGGGTTATTAAGACCAAGAAAATTGTGGCAGCCTTTGGCAAAACATGCAAGAACTATCAGAGGGCTGTATTTGGTACATAAATATCTTCTATAACCCAGTATATAATCTTAACAAATTATTTGCATATTAACAATAGCTCGATGGCACAGTGGATAGATCACTGGGCTTGGAAACAGCAAGACTCATCTTCATGAGTTCAAATCCAGCCTCAGACACTTACTAGCTGTACGACCCTGGGCAAGTCACTTCACCCTGTTCACCTCAGTTTCCTCATCTGTAAAATGAGCTGGAGAAGGAAATGACAGACCACTGCAGTATCTCTGCCAAGAAAACCCCAAATGGGTTTACAGAGAGTCAGGCACAGTTGAACAACAACGATTCCTTCAAGTGACCATGGTGGATGTTACAAATGCAGATTCTAAAGTGGATTTGTAAACTCCGTCAATTTTGATATTTCCTCCAGTGGTGCAACTTGTACCCTTATCTATACCTGCCCATGGATATGACTCATCCTGTGGATTTCCCCTTGATTCCAGTTCTGAAAAGGGAATATCAGTCACAATTTCCCATATGAGCTACAGTGGGACATTTTTGTCAAATATTTGTGAACTGATTAATTTTTTTTCTTAAATGATGTTTCTCAAGAAAGGTATTTAATTCTTAGTTTAAACCTAGAGCTTAAACCTAGAGTGGGGACATCTGGAAAAGACATGAAGATGACTATGAAGGGTGAGAGCTAAGCTTTCTACCATTTGAACTTTGAGAATAGAGGCCAGAAATAACTTGCTTTGGGGGACAAGTTACATCTTTTTTCCCCCTAAGAAACACTTAGCTGCCTTATCACCTTGTCACTGTCAGCTCCAGCTGTCGGCTTTTCAAGCTGAGACATTCTTTTCTCCTATCTTTTCTGTCCTAACACCTCCCTATCTTCTTTTACTTTGCCCTGCTTGCTTTATTTAAAAAGAGAGAAAAGGATAGCAGGATGCTGTTATCCCAGCTGGTGAGAATGGCTGTGTGATTTCAGTGAACCCATGGAGAATCAGATCACTTTGCCTAGCTGTTATCTGTATCATAAAGTTTGGAAAGTTCACGATCTTAAAATATTTTTGAAAGACTTTTAATTCATGTCCTTGAAGGTTTACTGACTGTGAAGAATGTGATTCAACTACCTGAGCAGGGAATTTTCTTTATATTGTTTATGAAACATTTGTTAGGTTTGTGGAGGGAAAGGAACTAGGGTGACCACCTAAACCTATCATCTTTGAACCCCCTTCTGTAACTTGTGTCTTTTGGTGGAGGATAAATAGTGTGTGAAGAGGGACGCGGAAAAGAATAATGAGGATGGGAGAGGAAGGAAACGGCAGATCTCTGGAACAGTGTGTACTTTGCAGAAATAAGAGATTAGAAAGGAGGCCACTGAAAGACCTGGAATTTTCTCCCCTATTTCTTTATTCCTTCATGCCTCTTCCTGCCTCCTTCCTCCTCACATCTGCCCTCTATCCTTCACCCTCAACCCAGCAGTCAGGTAAGGAGCACGATGTTAACTCAGCAACATATAGCAAGGGAAGCCAGATAAATCCCTTCTGTCCTGCTGAAATGAAAAAAGACAAAGTGATACTGGCCTAGAATCTCTACCTTTTTGAGAAATGAAATGAAATCGGGCCTCTGATCAAACAAATTTCTCTCTAGAAAAGGACTACTCTGACTAGTAACCGGGGGCTTTCCTCAGAAATGGAGTGTATGGCACTTCATTAACTCTTTAAATTACTTTTTGAGAGGTTTTCCTTTATGTTTAAAATGGCCCTGCACCCATTTAGAGTAAATTCCTTATTGTGAATAGGTTTACCCTAGTAATTGAAGAAGATGTTGCCGCTGCCTTCCGATTTTGGGCTTCCTAACCTGTCCATAAGCCCTGTCTATTAAGTATCTAATCAAAGAATGGTGTTTCTGTTGCAGCTTTGCAGTCATTGTGCTTCCTTATTCCCCATCCTCCTTTCCGTACCCCACAGTGAACCACAGACAGGCAGGGAGAAATAATGGACAGACTGGCTGCCAACCAAGAATGGCACTGATGCCAACTCTTAGCACTAGACAGCTGCTTATGAATATATATTTATATATACATATATAGTCACACAATTTGAGTTACTGCCATTGCCTTAATTTTAAAAATCGTTGATTTCTAATTATTTAACATCATATGTTTTCAATCCTTCCCCCTCCCCCAAATAAAATGCTGTTTTGATCTGACACACATATTATTTGCCATTTATAGACAAGCAAACATCCTGGAGACATCTGACTTGATTTTCTTTGTTCCTTTCAGACCAGTCTCACAGCTACTTAATTTTATGAAACTGGTGTGAAGTCAAAATAAGGCTTCATGGAGGGTCTGAAAGCACTTGTCTTGAGGGGAAAATTTGTTCATTTAATAATGAGTAAGTAGTGTTGAAGGATGCTGAGATACAGCGAGAAAAGGGAGTTTAAGAAGGGCATGGGAATACAGATTGTGAGGGAGATGGAAAGAACAGGAATAAGAACTATGAGTGTGATAGGATCTAGAACATTATCATCCTCTGCTTTCCAGAGACCCAGTGATTGTTAAGCCATATCTTAAATACACACAACTCGGCAACAAATATCAACAAATATACATACTTATAAATACACATACATAAGTACATATATACGTATGTGTGTGTGTCATATATATGTATATGTGTGTATTTGTATATATACATATAGACACACACATATACATACCCAGTACTAAAGTTCTGTACATAGATTATGTATTTCATACCGTTAGGTCTTATGTGTTTTCTTTAGAATATCTCCAATTATGAAATGTAGTACGAACTTTGAATCAGGTAAACTTTGGTTCAAATCCCATCTTCAACACTTACTAGCTAGGTGACAATGGATATGTTTCTCTGAGCCTCAAACAATTCTCTATGGTTTATCATTTAAGTTATAGACTTTTAGTCTGTGGAAGTCCCAAACCTACAAATGCAGAGAGCCTAGATAATTGATGTCATCTTCTATTCTAAGCACTTAATAAAACTTAAAAATCTGTGCACAATTAAATATCCTTGAGAGGAAGCACCAAGACAGTTGAGACACAGGATACTATTGCATGAAACACAGAGATTTAATCTCCATGCATATTTTAAAAGAAAGTTCTTATTTGAAGATGAAAATTTTTTTTAAAATTCTGAATTTACTTATTTCTGTTTATTCACTTGAACTAGCTCTTTTGTGTGTGTGTGTCATTTAATTTATTAGGGACCGAAAAGATAGTAGAAAAAGAAAAAGGCTTCATATGTACAAAAAGAATTATGGCAGATATTTTTGTGGTGGCAAAGAACTAGAGACTGAGGTGGAAGTGCTCCATCAGTTGGGTAATGTTTGAACAAATTGTGATATATGAATGTAATGGGATACTGTTGTGCTGTAAGAAATTATAAAAGGCATGGTGTGAGTGTAACTTGGGAAGACACGTATGAACTGATGCAGAGTGAAGTGAGCAGAACCAGGAGGACAATTTATATAATAACAACATTGTAAAGTCAACTTTTAAAGACTTAAAACCTAAGTCTTACAAACTATGATTCCAGAGATTCCAGAGAACCAGTGCTGAACCTTACTATCCATCTCCTCACCAAAAGACTCTGGTTTCAGGATGTAGAATAAATCAAACTCTTTTGGACATGGCCAGTATGGGACTTTGCTTTGCTTGATTATGCATATTTGTTACAAGCATTTTGTTTTGCCTTTTGTCAGTGGGTCAGGAGGATGGGGTGGAGAGAAAATAGATTTTTGTTAAGTGAAAAAAATTAGTTTTAAAACTGATTAGGGACCTTTGATTCCTAGCCACTCAAGCCTCATATTTTCAGTCTCCTTATTTCTCAGATATCCTAACACCCCTTCCTGCTGTAGGGTTCTCATTAGCAAGTTACCATTTAGATGTGCTGTGCAGTATAGAACCTGACTGGGCTTCTCATGGACATCTAGGCAGCGCAGTGGATAGAGTACTGGGTTTGGAATCAGGAAAATCTTCCTGTTCAAATCCACTCTCAGGCACTTACTAGCTGTGTGACCCTGAGCAAGTCACTTAATGCAGTTTGCCTCAGTTTCCTCATCTGTAAAATGAGCTGGAGAAAAGAATGGCAAACCACTCCAGCACCTTTGCCGAGAAAACCCCAAATGGGGTCAGGAAGAGTTGGATACGATGGAAATGACTCGACAACAAAGGCCTCTTCTAATGTGGTCAGAATCCTAGGCTTATAACACAGCCTGATCTCTTGCCACATCTTCTGTCGTCGCTGTACTCCTTTGGGGCTCTCAGACTGTGACACTCTGTGTGCAAGCACACACACACACACATACACACTCTTATTAGCACAGACTCCTCTCAAAGCCAGTCCACTACAACTCTCTGCGCTGAATTCTATTGTTTGTCTCCTATCAGCAAGTTCCGTTCAGTCTCCCTCCACATATTCAGGGATCAGTTTCCCAGCATATGCCGATGTAGTCAGTACATCCTCGTGCTTCTTAAATAGCCCTGGGGAACACCTGGTAGCTGTCTATCCACAAAGCTTTTGGCTTACAAATATTCCTCCCTTGTTGCCACCCTCGCTATAATTGGTAATCCTTCTGAAATTAAGTATCACGTCTTTTCTATAATGGCCATTGACATGAAATCTCCTCTTGCATAAGCAGAGAGTCTTTGGGTGTGGAACGTGGTGCATACTATCAGACTTAGTTATGTAGGTTAACTTTTTTGAGCTGTTTTTTCTTGTTTTAATTATTTGTTGCTAGAGATGGCTTGCTGGGTAGGGAAAGGGAGATAGATGGATCTTTTAGGGAAAAGAGGACATAAAAACAAAAGACATCTATATGATTAAAATTTAGTAGAAAATAAAATGTATCTCGTGGTTTGGGGTTCAAATGGGCCGTGAAGAAATGGCAACTTGACTAAATAGGGGACAAATATATTCAGTGAAACAGTAATTTGAATGTCTGTTCAATGTGGGAGGTAAAAAAGATACAATGTGTAATTCTGTTCTCCAAAAAAATTACAAACTCCTTCAGGTAAAACTGGGAATTTGGCCGAAGGAGTGGTCTCTCTGCCTTACTGTTTAGGCGTGATGGTGTCATGAAACTCTCGTCTGACCCTGTACCTCAGAAGTGACAACCTATATAACATGTTTTAGATTTCTTTCAGATATACACCAGTTGTTGCTGCCAATTGTTTTTGCTCTTCAGCTCTTTTGCTTTATGTCACAGAGAGACTTCTGCTTGTTCAAGCCCACTCAAACACCAAACCAGAATTTTCATTGCTCAAAAAAAAAAAACCCAACCGCTCTTTATTGCAGCAGCTAAGCTTAAGCAAATTTAGAATACACTTAACAATCAGTTTAGAAACCTAAATTACATATGTGTCTTTTCTCACCTCTTCTTTTGACATCTCATCGGTTCTCTAGTCTTCTATTCCTACTGGTATGATTCACCCCTGATTGCTCACTTGGTATCACACCTTCCCTCACCTTCCTAAATGAAACCTCAATCTGTTCCATGAGGTACCTGAGCTGGCCAGAACCCTTCTCTCTCTTACCTTAAAAACTCTTCTCTCTCTTGAGTCACCTTACCAATCATTATTTTTTTTTTCTGACGTTACAAGGCAGGACCTGTCAGGGAGTAAGAAAAAGGGAAAAAAAAAACCTAGTTGACACAGCATCCCTTCTTTTCTGGAGAGCCAAATGCTGCATCTGTCTTCTATAAATCAGGGGAATAGGTTTTCTTTCTTTCTTACTTTTTTCTTTTCTGGAAAGAAAAAGTCAATCTAATTTCTCCTTTTTGTTTACCTCTGTCATAAACTTTTTTTTTAAAAGAGTATGTCTAGATTTAATTGAACAATTTAGCCAATTCCTTTTATTGGTATGTTTTAGCCAGAAAGATTTCTTAAAGTTGTGGGAAAAATCGGGCAGGAAATTTAAGCAAGAATATCATGTGGTGGAAAGAACCATCGATTGGTAGTGTCTCTTCCATCCCCCAGAGGGTCTCGTGAAGTTATTTTTTTAATTAATATTTAATTTTTATTCTGAATTTAAACACTGATTTAGGAGGCTGACAAGGAACCATGAAACAAGTAGGAGAACCAGGATAGAGCAGTGTCCTGACAAACCCAGAGGGAAGAGCATATCCGGGAGAAGAGAGTAAAAGCTGTGTGCCAAGAGGCCAATCAAATGGGCATTTGTATTGACATGGTAGACCAGAAAAAGGATTGTCTATGAAATGGCAGGTCTTTATTAGGTACAATTGGCTCTTTTTTTCCTTTGAATTTACTTTGAGTCTGTTTTATATATTCTTAGAGATGCATGTGTTTTATTTCCCAGTTGAAGGTAAGGAAGTGAGGAACTGCCTTAATTGTTGTACCTCCAGCACTTAGCACATAGTAGGCACTTTAAAATGCCTGTTGAGTTGAGCAAATGAATTAGGAAATTTGAGCATGCAGATTCTTTCTAGTTCTTACTCCGCCACTAGCCTGTCAGATTACCTTGGGAAATTCCATTAACCTTCTTTAGGTCTCAATGTCTTCATCTTAAAAATGGTTAAGTAAGTGTTGGCCTATGTGATCTCAATGGTTCCTTCCAGTTCCAAGATGTTATTATTTTGTGAAATAAATGCGTTTTCATATTTGTTTACAAATTCACAAAGAAACCGTGAATCTCATTTCTATTTCTTATGATTTTATGTTCTTAGTAAGTATTTTACATCGGGAGAACCAAACCTATATAGCATCTTGTAGACTGCCTGAATACTCACGCCCATGGGGTGATATTTTTTTCTCATTTTTCTACATGATCTATAGCAGTACTCTTTGGGAACCCTATGACATTATATTCCTATTACAATAGTCCATTATCTGTTGTGACCTATTTCTAATACTTTTCTAAATAGAGGGAAGTAATATATTTTCACAAATACTATATGATGATTATTATATTTTTGAGTTCAATTTGAGTGAAAACCATAGAATATAGAACTGGAAAGAACTTTACAGGTCATTAAGTCTCACCTGGTTTTATAGATCAAGAAACTAAGGCACATCAAAGTTGAAAGACTTAACCTCAAACTACATATTTATGTAATTAAACACCCAAAATGTATTTAACTAAAGGCATCTAATTTATATATTATGAATCTGATTAGAAATGTTTTTGAACATCATTAGTTTTTAAAATGGGCAGCTAGATGGCACATTGGATAGAGCACTGCACTTGGAATCAGGAAGACACATCTTCATCAGTTCAAATTCAACCTCAGCCACTTACTAGCTGTGTGACCCTGGACAAGTCACTTAACCCTGTTTGCCTTAGTTTCCTTATCTGTAAAAGAGCTGAAGAAGGAAATGGCAAACCACTCCAGTATCTTTGCCAAAAACACCCCAGTTGGGGTCACAGAGTGTCAGATGCAACTAAAATGACTTAACATCAATAAAAAATTTTAAACTACTATTTAGAGAATTCTAGTTCTTATTCAATCCCTTTCAGTTTGCTGAATGGAAATATTAGTTTCCATTCACATTCAACTTTCAAATTGTTGTTCTGCAATCATTTTTCAGTCATGTCTGACTCTTTGTGACCCCATCTTGGCAAAGATCCTGGAGTCGTTTGCCATTTCTTTCTCCTGTTCATTTTACAGATGAAGAAACTGAGGCAAACAGGGTTAAGGAGCTTGCACAGGGTCTTACAGCTATTAAGTGTTTGAGGGTGGATTTGAACCTATGAAGATGAGTCTTCCTGAGTCAAGACCCTTTATCTGGTACTTTATCCACTGCACCACCTAGCTGCCCTACTTTTTAAATGACCCACTGCAATATAATCTGTTATGTCTCTGCTGATTGTATACCAAAGCCATTTTGGAGGCACCATTTGATGCTGACTTTTAAATGAATGAGTGACATTTTCATCTCAATTCACGAAAGACACAGATGAATATTTTTGAAAAATCTAATTAGACAAGCTTTTAAACTCTTAGAATTATAGAATTTTTTCCCAAAAGAAGTTTTTTTAGTTGATTTTCAGTTTTTCTGCCATTAATCTCTGCCATGTCAAGTTCCCAGTAGCTCACATTTATACCATACTTAAAGGTTTGCAATGTGTTTTGTATAGATTGCCTCATTTGTGCCTTACAACAGCCCTGTGAGATAAGTACTACAGATATCAGCACCCTTTCATGAATGAAGTAATAGAGGCTAATTGGTTGGGACTCGGACATGCTCAGAGATCCGTAGGTCTCAGAGGTGAGATTTGAATCTCTGTGTACCTGACTCTAAATGCAGTGGTCCATTTAGCCTGCCATGTGCTTCTCCCAAAGTATACTTGTGCAGCGGGGATAGTTTTCTAGTAGAATCAGAGTCATAGAATTTGAGAGTCAAAAGAGAGCTCAGGGGCCATCTCATGTAACCTATACCTGAAAGGAATTTGCACTAGAACGTAGTGAAAAGTTGTCCTGGAATGTCTGCTTGAAGACTTCTAATAAGGGAGTCCTGGGGCTATCCCTTCCTCTTTTGGATACCTCTAATTCTGACATTGAGCCTAATTTTGCCCCTTCCCAACTTATGTCCATTCTTCCTGATTCTACCTTCTGTTACCAAACAGAAAAAAATCAATCCCTCTACCATGTTTCAGATAATCTTCTCAGTCTCCTCTTCTCCAAGATAAACATCTTTGGTTCCCTCAACCAATCGTCATATGCCAAGGATTCACAACCCTTCACTATCCTGATTACCTTCCCCAATGTGTCTCTACCTTATTAAGCTATGGTATCCAGGAGTGATCATAAGATCATAGATGTGGTCTAACTAGGGTGGAGTATAGAAGAAGTATCAACCTCTTTGGGGGCAGCTAGGTGGCACAGTGGATAAAGTGCCGGACCTGGAGTCAGAAAGACTCATCTTCCTAAGTTCAAATCTAGCCCCAGACACTTAGTAGCTTTGTGACCCTGGGAAAGTCACTTAACCCTGTTTGCCTCAGTTTCCTCATCTGTAAAATGAACTGGAGAAGAAAATGGCAAATCACTCCAGTATCTTTACCAAGAAAACCCCATGTGGGGTCATGAAAAGTTGGACACAACTGAGATGACTCAACAGCAAAAATTAATCTCTTTCTTCCGTGGAAGGCAAACTTCTCAATGTAGCCCAGAATGGCCATTGCTGACTCATTTAGGAGATAGTTTACTAAAAGACCTAGGTCTTTTTAGATAAAATGCTCCCTAACTGTGCCCCCCGATTCTGTACTTAGGAAGTTGATTTTTGAACCAAAGTATAAAACTTTACATTTATCCTATTGAACCTCATATTATGAGATTCTGCCCAGTGCTCTATCTCACCTGGCAGGGTCTTCTTTGGGTACCTACTCTGTCATCTGATGTATTAACTATTATTCTTGACACAGAGAGAAGTCCTAATGGTTTAGGTAACCCTGGAACATTTATGTAATATATTTTTTTAAAAAATATTTTTCCAATTACATGTAGAAATTTTGACATTCTTTTTTTTTTAATTTTGAGTTACAAATTTTCTCCCTCCCTCCCTTAACTACTCATTGAGTAGGCATACAATTTGATATAGGTTATACATGTGCAGTCATGCAAAGGATATTCCCACATATCTAATACATTTCTGAGGCAGCTAGGTGACAGATAAGAGTGCTGGGCCTGGAGTCAGAAAAACTCCTCTTCCTGACTTCAAATCTGGCCTCAGATTCTCACTAGGTGTGTGACCCTGGGCAAGTCACTTAACCCTGTTTGCCTCAGTTTCCTTATCTGTAAAATGAGATGGAGAAGGAAGTGACAAACCACTCCAGTATCTTTGCTAAGAAAACCCCAAATGGGGACATGGAGAGTTGAACGCGATTGAACAACAAACGAATAATAACATTTCTGCAGATTGTAATTAGAAGAGATTCTGATTTTGTTTTTCATGTGATCTGAACAGGACCATTTTTACCCTCTTGTAATTGGACCCTTAGGGAGTTATAAAAATTGCCTGATCATTCTGTTTCTTTAACCTTTGTGATTCTAAAGCTTAGAGTCTTGCATCAGAGTTAGAAGATTGGGGTCCTAGTTGGCTTCTGAAATGCTGTATTACCACACATAAGTCACTTAAATCTCTAGATAACATTTACTTAGACCTTAATAATGGGTGGTTTGTGAGATTACACACAAAAAGGTGATACACTGAGGTAGAACCCATGGGTTTGGTTTTTCCTCTGCTGGAGGATGTAGGTCAGCTTTCTCACTGAATAAAATAGGAACATTTTGTAGATTTCAATAATGTCCAGCTATTAGTTGCTTATTCCTTGTGGGTCTATCTTGAAAAATGAACTTGTAAGAGTAGTCTTCAATATAATATTTATGATTAAGTGAATATAGTAAAAAACAATTCTTTTCATGTACCTTCATTTCCAACCAACTTTGCACTTTGAATTTTAACGCTCATTGTTGAAATGTGAGAGGGATTATACATTTTTGTACTTGTGCTTCTGATAAGACCAGAAGTAATGGGTGGAAGTCATAGAAAAGTGGATTTGGTCTTGACATGAGAAAAAACAACAACAAACAAACAATCTTACATTAAAGCTATCAGGTGGAATATTTGCCTCAGAAGGTGGTAGTTTCTTTCTTACAGATACTCTTTTGGTAGAAGCTAAAAACACCATTTGTTGAGGATGTTGTGTTTGGTGTTCATTTTCAATTTGTTCTTTTTCTAGTTTTTTTAGTTGTATGCCCAATTCATTGATCTCCTCTTTTTCTATTTTATTCATGTAAGCATTTAGAGATATAAAACTTCCCCTAAGACCTGCTTTTGCTGCATCCCATAAGTTTTGGTATGTTGTCTCATTATTGTCATTCTCTTGAATGAGGTTATTGATTGTTTCTATGATTTGTTGTTTGACCCAATCATTTTTTAGGATTAGATTATTTAGTTTCCAATTATTTTTTAGTCTTTCCATCTTTCCATGGCCCTTTATTACATATAATTTATAATGATCTGAAAAGGAAGCATTCAATAATTCTGCCTTTCTGCATTGGATTGTGAGGTTTTTTATGCCCTAGTACATGTTCAATTTTTGTGTATGTGCCATGTACTGCAAAGCAAAAAGTATTTTCCTTACTATCCCCATTCTGTTTTCTCCAGAGGGCTATCATACCTAACTTTTCTAATATTCTATTCACCTCCTTAACTTCTTTCTTGTTTATTTTGTGGTTAGATTTATCTAGTTCAGAGAGGGGGAGGTTAAGGTCCCCCATTAGTATAGTTTTGTCTTTTTCTTCCTGTAACTCCCTGAACTTCTCCTCTAAGCATACCATTTGGTGCATATATGTTTAGTAATGATATAACCTCATTGTCTATGGTGCCTTTTAGCAAGATGTAGTTTCCTTCCTTATCTCTTTTGATAAAATCTATTTTTGCTTTTGCTTTGTCTGAGATCAGGATTTCTACTTCTGCTTTTTTTTTTACTTCAGCTGAAGCATAATATATTCTGCTCCAGCCTTTTACCTTTACTCAGTATGTGTCACTCTGTTTCAAATGTGTTTCCTGTAAACAACATATTGTAGGATTATGGTTTTTAATCCTTTCTGCTATCCACTTCTGTTTTATGGGAGAGTTTATCCCATTCACATTCACAGTTATGATTACTATCTGTGTCTTTCTCTTCATCCTCCCTCCCCCCATTTATGCTTTTCTTTCTCCTTCCTCCTTTCTCCTTTTCCATCCTCACTAGTGTTTTGCTTTTGACCACTGCCTCCCTCCTATTATCCCCTTCCCTTTTATTCCCCTTTACCCTTACTTCTTTCCTCCCTCCCTTTTCTTTCCTCTTTTCCCTCCTACTGCCTATAGGGCTAGTTAGATTTCTTTGCCTAACTGATTATGTTATTCCCTTCTTGAGCCAAATCTGATGAGAGTAAGGTTCAATGCTCATATCTCTCCCTTCTTTCCCTCTGCTATAATAGCTTTTTTTGTGCCGTTTCCTGTCTTTGGGCGATATTTTCTGGGTTTTCAGAGGTTAATACAGGAGGGTAAGAGCAACTTACCTATTACTGTGCCATCTTGGCTCCCGGAAGCAGAACTTGGTGTTCATTTTCAGTTGTAGTGTAGCCAGTGTAGTGAAGCCAGGTGGGACTGTGGATAGAACACTGGACCTGGAGACTGGAGGACCTGAGTTCAAATCCTGCTTCAGACACTATGTGACCCTGGGTAATTAGCCTAACCTCTCTGTGCTTTAGTTTTCTCTTCTACAAAATGGGGACCTACCTCACAAGGTTGTTGTCAGGATCAAATGAATTAATATTTGTGAAAACACTTTACAAACCTTGAAGTGCGATATAATTGCTAGTTCTTACTATTATTTTTATTATATGACCTCTGAGGTTCCTTCCAACTCTTTAATTTCTATTATTCTGTGCTTGGAAAAACTTTAAAAAATTCTCTGGGATATTAAATGCTAAATGATATTATTTTATCTGATGGATTTTATTGGGGTCCCTGGATGAAATCTTTGAAATAAGCGTGATTTTGTTCTTACCCATTTTTGCTTTCAGGATACTTTTGGCTTTGTTGTCACCGTAGTCATGCCTTCTTGCTGTCCTTTGCTCCAAGGCTTTGTTTGTAAACATGTAATGTGATTTGCCTTCTTTCTACTACTGAATTATAAGATTTACAGCCGAACGGGACCTTAGAGACCATTGGTCAGTTCCCATCTGTCTCATTTAGCTCGTATGTTTTGTCTTGACACGACATTCAGTTATGAGGTCATCTTTTGAAACTCATACATTTTGATGCTGTCTCCCCTACTCCTTTCTCTGCTAGTCATCAATTTCTTCAATGGTACTTCAGAAAAAAAATAACAATTTAAATATGTAAACTCTCCCACTGTCATTACACAATGGCTAAAACATTCAGTGAGTAAAATAATGGTGCTTTACTTACATTATAGTTTTCTAGTATTTCTGCCATGTCTTGCAGACCCATAAAAAAAATAAACACCACCACCAAAGTATTTCTGTGGCATCCTATCGCGTTTTATTTGCCTTTTTAAAAAGTGAGGGCAAGGAAAAAACAAAACAGAACATGATGATGTTTCTATGGCACGCAGAAATATGCCACAGTCAGACATCATTTTTTCTTCTCATAAGATTTTTGATTCTGGGAAAATCAATAATATTACTCTGTAGGAAGAAAAATGGAAATATTCTAATTCTAATCATGATTATGATCTGACAGAGCTGACCATTGAGAAGAGGGACAAGTGAATGATATTTGACTCGCTCTTTCAAGCCAGTGGAGAATACATAGATGGTACAGTAAGCTTTTAGCAGCCTGAACAAATAAGTAAATATATTTTAAATATGCATCCACTACTTGCCAATCCACCTTTGAAAACATTTATCAAGTGCCTATTCTGCTTAGTATACTAAAGATAAAAAGAAAAAATGCATTACAGCCCTGGGCTTCAACAAGTTTACATTCTCTTTGCCGTAGAAAAATTTCTGATTTTTCTTGATAAAAAAGGATCCCAAATAAGTGGAAAAATAAAGAAGGTAAATAGCTTTGTACTCCTTTTAAAAAGGAGGTTAGGTATCTATCAAATGGGTAATGACTAAACAAATTTTTGTGCGTGGATGTAATGTTGTTGAGTCGTTCCCGTCATGTCTGAGTCTTTGTGACGCCTTTTGGGGTTTTCTTGGCGAAAATACTGGAGTGGGTTGCCATTTCCTTCTCCAGCTCATTTTACAGATAAGGAAACTGAGAGAGACAGGGTTAAGTGACTTGCCCAGGGTCACACAGATAGTAAGGCCTGAGGCCAGATTTGAAGTCAGGGAAGTAAGTCTTGGGGCCCCACACTCTATCCACTAAATAGAAATAATGAAGATAAGAAACATGGGAAGACAATGAATTGCTTGGTGCAGAGGGAAAGAAGCAGAACCAAAATAATGAACACAATAACTACAATAACGTGTAAATGAAAAGAATCCCTGAAGTAAGCTGGTCTTTAATTTTCCTGACCGGTTTTGACCCTTGTAGTCACAACTACCTCTTTTCAGGAGACAGCTGCAAGTTTATGGGTAAGTAGGTTTGGCTTAACTATATTTCTCTGTTATTCCCAAGAGAAGTGGCCAGGTGGACATGATCGTGATGTAAAAATTAAAGGCAAGAATAAGA
The DNA here is from genome assembly GCF_900497805.2 of Vombatus ursinus. Lineage (NCBI taxonomy): Eukaryota > Metazoa > Chordata > Mammalia > Diprotodontia > Vombatidae > Vombatus > Vombatus ursinus. The sequence continues at coordinate 3,119,204 of NW_020945237.1, read as the reverse complement.
TTAAAAAATAAGAAACTGGCTTAGGAACTTGCCCAACTTTAAGATCCATACTATTTTGCAGTGTCGTGAATGTCCACGTTTTCTGATGGTAGTAGAAGTGTTTGGGCAAAAATGACTGGATTCTGGTCTTGGTGTTTTTCTAGAGGAATGACAGTGCAGTGGAACGATCACTTCCAAGTTGTTGGAGTTACGTTCTAGGTTCCATAAATAAGTAACCGTATCGCCTTAGGCGTGGCTGTCTGTCTGTCTGTCTGAGCACGAGTTTTCCTATCAGGATAAAATGACATTAATAATAAACACTTACAATTTGGTTTAAAGTTTGCGAAGAAGACTCTATCTGCTCTCATTTGATCCTCACAAAAACAACTTTTGTGAGATAGGTAGTATTATTACCCTCTGTTTACAAATGAGGAAGCAGAGAATTTAGAGAGTGACCGCGAGCGAGCATTCGGGGTGGGGGGGAGTTAGAGAACTCGCGCTAGTGCGCGCGAGCGGCCAGAGAGTAAGCACAAGCGTTCGAAGGAAGGGGCGAGGGGGGAGGGGTGAGTAAGAGTTTGAGGAGAGATGGGAACTTGGATCTTTTTTGATGCCCAAATCTTGTGCTCTGTATTTCTCCACTTAGGGACCAGGCAGAGTCATTCATTCAAACATTTCTGAAGCACTCGAGTACTAACCCCTAGATATTAGAGGATGGCAAAAGTTGAGATGAGACAGCCTGCCCTCATGAAGCTCACAGTTCAACTATTGTACAAAATAATATGTGAGTGCATTAGAGGTGCAGAAATGAAGTGTTATTATGGCGTGGTGTTGTATAAAGACAAAGACCTCAGCTCCTGGGGGGTAAGGACTGAATACCTGACAAAAAATTATTGGGAACACTGGAAGGCAGATTGACAGGCATTGGCTTTAGCCTAATGTCTCACACCATATACCAAGATAAACTACAAATGGATATATGACTTAGGCACAAAATGTGACATTATAAGTAAATGAGAGGAACAAAGAATGGAGAGGGGAAGAGTGAGAGGATCACAGAAAATAAAATGTACAATTATGTAAAATTAAAAAGCTTTTACACAAACACATTAATGTAATTAAAATTAGAAGAAAAGGCTATAACTAAGGGGGGAATCTTTGCAGAAAGTTTCTCTAATGAAGGTCTTATATTCAAGATATATAGGTGATTGATTTAAACTTTTTGGACTAAAAGGAACTCTCCAGGAGATAATCAAAGGATATGAATAGATAGTTTTGAACGAGGGAAATATAAGCTCTCCATAATAGTATGAAAATATGCTCCAAGTAACTAATAATTAGAGAAATGCAAAGGAAGGCCACTCTGAGATTCTACTTTATATCCCTTAGATTGACAAAAAATGACTAAAGAAGGAAATGATAAAAGTTGGAGGGGCTCCTGGAAAACAGGCACTTGTTAGAGGTGCTTTGAGTTAGTTGCGTTATGCACTTTGATCCAACTATGTGACTACTAGGCATTATAGACCAAAGAGACAAAAGAAAGATGAAAAGGACCCATGGGTGGAAAAATATCTATAGCAACTCTTTCCATGATAGCCCCAAACTGGAAGCTAAGGGGAGGCCCAACTTTTGAGCAATAGCAAAATAAATTGTGGTACATGTACACGGTATAATCTTATTGTACCATAAAAAAATGATAAAGTGGACATTTTCTGAAGAACCTGAGGAGACCCTCTGTTCTGATAAAGAGTGAAGTGAGCCAAACTAACAGACGAACTTACTCAATGATAACAGTGTCGTTGAGGAAGAACTTTGGAAGACTTTAGAACTTTGCTTAGTGCAACAATAAACCACAAACTCAGAGGACCAAAGATGGAATCATATTTCCCACCTCTTTCTTTGTCATTTTTGTTGTTGTTGAGTCATTTCAGTCATGTCTGACTCTTTATGACCCATTTGGAGTTTTCTTGGCAAAGATACTGGAGTGGTTTACCATTTCCCCCTCTAGCTCATTTTACAGATGAAAGAACTGAGGCAAACAGGGTTAAATGACTTGCTCAAGATCACACAGCTAGCAAGTATCTGAAGTTGGATTTGAACACATGAAGATGAGTCTTCCTCCCCCTAGGCCTGGCACTTTATCCAAGGTAGAACCTGGAAACCTTACTCTCTCTTGCCAGAGAAGTAATCGACTTAAAAGTGAGAATGAGAAATGTGTATTTGGCTATGGCCAATATGGAAATTAGTTTGCTCGCCTCTGTTGTTGTTTTGAGATTTTCTTTTTAAATTGTTCATTTGCTGGGACAGTGGGAGGGAGAGACAATAAAAAAAAAAAGAATACTAAAGCACTGTATAAATGTAAGGTGGTATAGTGAGACCAAATGAGATAATGGACCTAAAGCACTTTAGAAATTAAATGGAAGGAATGAATGAAATAAATGCATGCCTAAGCCTCGTGATAGAGACTTGTCAGGAGTGACTGACGCTTTGTTATGACATTTATGAGTAGAAATTCATGTATTTAAATGAAAATAGTTGTGAAGCAAATTTACCTGATTGCATTGAAATTTAATATTTGAAGTAAATAATTTTTTTTAAAATGAAATTAGGTGAGGTCTATGTAGGAAGATTAGTACCATCCAGGTTGATGAAGAATTTATTGGAGCAACATTTGGATTAGGCTTTAAAGACTAGATCGGGGTGGGGAACCTGCAGCCTCGAGGCCACCTGTGGCCCTCTAGGTCCTCAAGTGCCGCCTTTTGAATACAAACTGAATCCAAACTCTTGGATTCAGTCAAAGGCCAGGGTCAAAGGTGATTTAGGGATTTTCTTGATAAAGAGAATAGTGTGAAGAAAGACATGTAGTGAAAGAGTATAGGTTATTTGTATCTGGGGCCAGTTTAATTTTGGTATAGCAGGTATAGAGGAGACTAATAGAGAAAGCTAAAAAGGGAGAGTATTGCCTTATTGCAGGGTACTTAAAAACATGAATTTTAATTTTATTTAGCAAGTCTTAGGAAGTACTTTACACATTCATGACCAGGTATATTGGTCTGAAAGATCATTCTGGCAGCAGTATGAGAGTGAGACGGTAACCAGGGTTGGGTCGAGTGGTAGAAAGGTGGAAAGAACTGTTAGGTATTTTGAAATACAAAATCCAAGGATAGTGGCAGTGGAAATGGAGAAGGGATGCATATGAGAAATTATAGTAGTGCAATTGTCATATTTTCTTACCTCATCAATGTGAGATGAGGAGAAGGGTAAAGTTAAATAAGGCACTGATTGATTAGCCAAGCCACAGGCATTTACCTAGTGCTTATTATATATGGTGCACTGTGCTAAGTGCTAGAGATGAAAGGCTAACACAGAGTCCTTTCCTCAAGGTGCTCATATTCTTATGGATGTAACATGTACACCTATGATTGTATATGGAATGTATTCCAGTCAGGGTCTGGGCTGGGGGTGAAGGGAAGAAACATATTTGGCATAGTAACTATGGAGAAGAAACGGAATAGCCCTGAGGCAGAAATGGAGAGAGAAAAAGTGGGGCCAAATGTACTTCTAAAAAATGTGATTAATCTATGAAACCTTCTTAAGTGGCGTGAAATCATCTATAGAGCCTTGTAAGAGTGGCTGTTAAAAATGTCTTTTGGTGGGGGAGATTTATATATACCCAAAGTCATTTTAATGAGGTTGAGTTTTTTTAGTCTTTACATAAAAGTAAGCAGTTATATTCAATTTAATTCAATTCAATAAATTTTTATTAAGCCCGTCGTATGTGCCAGACATTGTACTAAATTCTGTATATACAAATAAGAGAAAGACGATTCCTGCCCTCAATGAGTTTATAATCAAATGGTGTAAGTCTGTCCACAAAAGGAAGCTTGAAAAGCTGAAGGTGAGATGAGGGACTGGAGGAGGACACCAGGGAATATAAAGGAAAGGTTTGGGAAGAGTTCAGTTCACCCTTCCCCAAATCTGGGGCAGCTAGGTAGACACAGTAGATAGAGTGCCAAACTTGGAGTCAGGAAAGACTCATCTTCCTGAGTTCAAACCTGGCCTCAAACACTTACTAGCTGTGTGACCCTGGGTAAGTCACTTAACTTGTCTGTCTCAGTTTTCTCATCTGTAACATGAACTGGAGAAGGAAATGCTTAACCACTCCAGCATCTCTGCCAAGAAAAACTCAAAAAGGGTCACAGAGAGTCAGACACAACTGAATAATAAAAACTCCCTCCTGGGTGGGGCGGAGTCAAGATGGCGGAGGGAAAGCAATGACTTGTTTGAACTCTCCCCCCAAACCCTTCCAAATACCTATAAAAAATGGCTCTAAACAAATTCTAAAGCAGCAGAACCCACAAAAAGACAGAGTGAAACAAATTTCCAGCCAAAGACAGCCTGGATGGTTGATCAGAAAGATATATCGAGCCAGGCGGGGAGAGGAGTGCAGTGTGGCGTGGACACGCAGGCTGCAGTGACCCTGGAGCAGGCCTCAGAGGGCTGAATCGCAGGCAGCTGTGGCAGTTTCCAGACCTCCCAACCCAGGAACGCCAAAAACAACTTAGAAGGTCAGTGGGAAAAGTCTGTGACTGCGGTGAGAGAAGGAGCTGGGTATCAGCCACCCCCGGGGCAGCGGCTGTTTCCTGAGCTTCCGGCCCACAGACTGAGGGGAAATCAAGTGGCTGATCGGAGGGGGATTGCAGGGATCTCTTTGCCGGTGCTGAGGCAGGAATCTCTTGCTTTACCCGTGCTTGGATCTGGGTCACAGTTCTGAGGGGCGATCCTGGGGCGAGGAGTAGCACTGGCATGGTGGAGCTTGTTGTGGTGGTGGAGAGAAGACACCTCGCCCCTTATCACAGCACCTTGGAAGAACTGAAAATCTTCAGGTCCCTAGAAGTATCTCTGAAAACAGCTGTACAAACCCCCGAAGCTTGGGACAGTACATTCTCCACATTGGAAACAAACTTTTACCTTAACAAATAGTTTAAAACTCAAGTAATTGGCTGGGATCATGAGTAAGCAGCCCAAAAAGAGTCAGACTATATTATCTTACTTTGGTGACAAAGAAGATCAAAACATACAACCAGAAGACAACGAAGCCAAAGCTCCTAAATCCAAAGCCTCCAAGAAGAATATGAATCAGTCCCAGGCCTTGGAAGAGCTCAAAAGGGATTTTGAGAAGCAAGTAAGAGAAGTAGAGGAAAAATTGAGAGTTTTGCAAGAAAATCATGAAAAACAAGTCAACAGCTTGCTAAAGGAGACAAAAAAATACTGAAGAAAATAACACCTTAAAAAATAGCCTAACCCAAATGGCAAAAGAGGTCCAAAAAGCCAATGAGGAGAAGAATGCCCTAAAAAGCAAAAATGGACAAATGGAAAAGGAAGTCCAAAAGCTTACTGAAGAAAATACTTCCTTAAAAATTAGAATAGAGCCATTGGAAGCTAGTGACTTTATAAGAAATCAAGACACTGTAAAACAAATCCAAAAGAATGAAAAATTAGAGAACAATGTGAAATATCTCACTGGAAAAACAACTGACCTGGAAAATAGATCCAGGAGAGAGAATTTAAAAATTTTTGGACTATCTGAAAGCCATGATCAAAAAAAGAGCTTAGACATCATCTTTCAAGAAATTATCTAGGAAAACTGCCCTGATATTTTAGAACTAGAGGGCAAAATAGAAATTGAAAGAATCCACCAATCACTGCCTGAAAGAGATCCCCAAAGGAAAACTCCTAGGAATATTGTAGCCAAATTTCAGAGTTCCCAGGTCAAGAAGAAAATATTACAGGCAGCCAGAAAGAAACAATTCAAGTATTGTGGAAACACAATCAGGATAACACAAGATTTAGCAGGTTCTACATTAAGGGACCGCAGGGCATGGAATATAATATTCTGGAGGGCAAAGGAGATAGGATTACAACCAAGAATCACCTACCCAGCAAAACTGAGTATAATTCTTCAGGGGAAAAAATGGTCGTTCAGTGAAATAGAGGACTTTCAAGCATTCTTGATGAAAAGACCAGAGCTGAATAGAAAATTTGATTTTCAAATACAAGACTCCAGTGGAACATGAAGAGGTAAATAGGAAAGAGAAAATCATAAGAGACTTATTAAGGTTGAACTGTTTATATTCCTGCATGGAAAGATGATATTTGTAACTCATGAGATCCGTGTTAGTATTAGGGTAGTTGGAGGGGAAAAATTATATGTATGTATATATATATATATAGATATATAGATATAGATAGATATAGATAGATATATAGATAGATAGATAGATAGAGAGCACAGGGTGAGTTGAAAATGAAGGGGTCATATCTGGAGAGTAAAATTAAGGGGTGAGAGAGAATTATACTAGGAGAAGGAGAAAGGGAGAGGTAGAGCGGGGTAAATTATCCCCCCTCCCCCCAAAAAAAAACAGAAAGGAAAAGGCTGTTACAGTGGAGGGAAAATGGGGGAAGGTGAGAGGGAATGAGTGAATCTTATTCTCAGAGAATTTGATTTAAGGAGGGAATAACATACACACTCAATTGGGTATGGAAATCTGTCTTACCCTACAGGAAAATGGGGTGGGGGAAGGGGACAAGAGAGTAGGGGGATGATAGAGAGGGGGGCAGATTGGGAAAGGGGGTAATCAGAAGCAAGTACTTTTGAGGAGGGTCAGGGTCAAAGGAAAGAATAGAATAAATGGGGGGGATAGGATTAAGCGAAATGGAGTTAGTTTTTCACAGCATGTCTTCTATGGAAGTATTTTTCATAACTGCACATATATAACCCATATTTAGTTGTTTGCCTTATCAATGAGGGTGGGTGTGGAGGGAGGAAGGGAGAAAATTTGGAACCCAGAGTTTTAAAAACACATGTTTAAAAAAATGTTTTCACATGCAACTGGGAAATAAATACAGGAAATGGGGTACAGAAATCCATCCTTCCCTGCAGGAAGATTGAAGTGGAAGGGGATAAGAGAGGAGGGGGAAAGATAGAAGGGAAGGCAGACTAGGGGTAGGGGTATTCAGAATGCATGCCATCTTGGGGTGGGGGGAGGGGCAAGATGGGGTGAAAATTTGGAACTCAAAATCTTATGAAAGTAAATGTTGAAAACAAAAAAATAAATAAAAATTACCATAATAAAAAAATGAAAAAACAAAAACTCCCTCCTGACAAAGGGGAGAGGAGGCTGAGGAAGTTGGGGAGGTGTTGAGTATCCACGACTGAGTTCAATTGCATGATAGGGGATTTTAGGTGATCAGTTTTTCCTGGGAGGGGCATCTTATTCATGGAGTTCAAAGGAATCTGAGCTGCAGATGCAAAATGGAGAGTGAGCTCTTATTGTTGTTACTCATTTCTTCCAACTCCAGTCAGAAATGATTTCAAATTTTTCTTCCCACTGTGATTTGAGGATGGCTCCCCAAGTAGAGATAGCTCCTTCAGCTTGGCTACCAGCCTGAGAAAAGTCACCAGATGCACATAGGTCCAGTTTGCAGCAACCCATTGCCATCAGTGTCCTGGGATTTATTTGTCTTTTCTAAGAGTTTTTATACTGGATTGACTTTAATGCCTGAAAGCCAAAGCATTAGTATTGATCCCAAACCCTAAATTACCAGTCTCTTACATCATGTACTATTAGAACTTTTCAAAACTCACCAGGGAAATGAATTAAAAATGCTAACCATCTGTTTACCTAAAATTTCGTGGCAGGTCCAAAAGTGCTGGAAAACTAATACTGCATAATTTGCATTCAGTATAAACAACAAAAGTGACTTTTGCGTGCATATCTGATACTGTTATGATTGCTTCAAATATTATTTTGACAGTATTTGTCTTGAAGAGGCAAACATGCTTCTAAGTGATAATCATTGGACCGACTTGGCAGTCCACTGGAGACTAACTTGCATTGAGATCAGCAGGAGCTAGAATATCTGGCTCCTTCCTTACTGAGCTCCAATGGCAGCTGCTTTGGCAGCTTCAAAGCCAGTCAGGTCTGTCACATCCTCTGATGTTGATAGATTTTTCTGGGCTGTTTTCTGCCCTTGAGTGCCATTTTCCTGGTGTCAGCTTTTAAATTAGTGGCTTCATCCATTTCTGAGTAGGAATGCGTTCTGTTAATCTCAAAGGAAATGGGCATGCTTTCAGATCCAAATATGGCTCTGTGTGTGTATTTGTGTGTGCACATGTGTGCACAGATATTTTCCAAAGCCTAAAATCTGTGTTAAACATACATGATCTAACTGAGGAATCTGGGAGAAAAATCATAGCCTTGGACATTTCATTTCTTGAGCCACCAGCATTATAATAAAAGGGAAATACTTTGTGTTTGCCGTATGTCAGTTGTTTTATTATTTGCTCTCAGGAAAGACCCACCCTCCCACCCTACCCTACTCTATCCCCTATCTTCTAAGATGAATGGTGGTAGAAAACAATTTTAAGGAAATAGTAGGACTAACCTAGTCTTTGTGTACTCTGGGATATGTTGGTTATGAAGATAAACCCCTGACATACGAGAAACCTTTTAGAGAGAAGTGATGAGAGTAGAGTGGTGATTATGAGGAAAAAAAGAAGCCTGTGGATGAAGAGTCCTGAAGGTGGGGTGATCTTTGCTACCATAACCAGCAGCAAATGGGCTGGGCTACAGAATTTGTCCTGCGTCATAGATAACCTGAATTGCCACTTTTGACTTGACCACAAATGACATTCTATAAAAAAAAGTATTTGAAAACTGTATCATCAGGCTGGGGATACACCTCATGTTATTTATTTATTTTTCCATGAGAGAATCATAAACTTGCAAAGTTGGACTGAGACCCCAAAGGACAATCTAATTACCTCTTCTTTGCAAATTGATGTTGTTCAGGGCCTTAGCTGGTTGTGGAAGAAAAGAATCTTAACCTCCAGGAAAAAGACCCTTAGTTTTCAAAGGTGATGTCATGAATGCTGATGATATCTCCATGCAGAAAGACCTTGGCAACCCTGACACCCTTCTCTTCTTAGGGCACCTTTGAATTTTGTCCCCTCGTTACCGTCTGAGCTGTTGTCTGAGGAGCCCTTGGCTGCCTATACCCTTCCTTGTTGAAGGACTACGAATTCCTTTAATAATGAAAGGCAATAAGACCGAATAATTATGGGAATGAACAGAGCTAAGTGAATTAAACTGACATTGACAATTGTTCCTGCTTTCATAGTGTCATAGGTTCTGCTTTCATTGCATTACTCTGATTTGTGCATCATTTTCTGAATATCTGTATTAAGGTATAGTCCTTGGGTGAAGCATACGTGTGAATGCTTTCATTAAAATGTTTTGGTTGAGGATAAAATTATAATTATATAATTATAGTTATCATATTTATATATCGTATAATAAAATTATATAAAATATCTTAAGCTCCTAAGAATCAATGATCTTTTTACAGCTTCTGTAGTACAACTTTTTTATTGGAATTTTAGATTCTCCAGTGGGTTTTATAGATTTATTTTTTCTGCATTTTCTATTTGGAAATAATGCTTCTGATACATAGAATCATAAATTCATAAGCAATTTTAGAGGTTCTCTGGTCCTACCACATTATTTTACAGATGAAGAAACAAAGGCCCAGAGAGGCCAACTTAATTGCCCAAAGAGTACTAAGGGGCAGAATTAGGACTTCCTATCTAGGACTCCTTTCAGTATACACCACTGCCTTCTTTTTGGCAGGAAACTTCCTTTGAATGCTTTCCCGGTGGCGATCTTTAGACTCTCATAGTCTTCCTTGTGAGTAAAGCTGTTTATTTGAGAGGTGCCTTCTTGTGATTAAGCATGCAGTCTGCAGAACAGGAGAAATTAACTCATATAGATAGGAATTGACTCTAAAACCTTGGCTTCAGTTCAACGATCATTTATTTATCCACATACTACTTTCATATTGGAAATCAATTTTAAATTGTGAGAGATTAGTTGATCTCGTTTTTCTTTTCCTTTGAATTTAAGAGATTGTAAGTGAATGCCTACTCACAGCTGTGTGGTCTTGCTACTGTTTAACTCCTTACCGGGAAGCCTCGCCGGTGTATAAATCCTAGACTGACTCCAAAGATGGGTTGGTTTGTTTGTTTTACTCCCCTGAAGTTTTCTGTTCCTGGCTGAAGGGAAAAATGTGAAGATGAGTGGCCTCACTAAAATAAATATTGCAGCCAGAAGCATCTCCTAGATTTTACCCTTGAAATGCTCAATGTTATGGAAGATGGGAGAAATTCTGTTTAGTTTTCTCTTTTTGTCTAGTTTTCTTTTTTATGGAGACTGGTGACATAAAGAAGGGGCTTTTTGTTTACAATAGCACTTTTTGTAGAAGCAAAGAATTGGAAGGAAAGTGGGTCCCCATTAATTGAGGAACATCTGAACAACTGGTATTTGAATAATGTAGAAAAAAGTATTGCTTTGCAAGAAATGATGCCTATAAAAATTCAGAGAAACTAGGAAGAGTTGAATGAACTGATTCAGAGGGAAACTTACAGAATAAGGACAATAATTTATACAGTAACCACAGTAATACAAAAGAAAACAAGATTGAAAGACTTCAGACCACTGGTCAATGTAGTGACCATTTGGGACTTTAAAGGACAGATGGGGAAGTACCTTGACAGAGAGGTGGTGAACTGTAGATTACAGAATGAGACATAGTTTTCAGACCTGGGCAACATGTTGATTTGTTTTGCTTGATTGTACTTATTTGTTAGAAGGGAGAGTTGTATTGCAGTGGATAGGGTGAAGAGTATCATTGGAAAGTGACTAATGTAATAAAAAAGCATTAATATTTTTAAAAAGTGTTCTTCAAATTAATGTTCACTATAAGAATATAGCAAATGTACTTTTCAGAACTTTTATGTCGATGTAAGTTCTTCTCATCCTTCCTATGCATTTTGCCCTGCCTTTAGCAATTCTGATGTCTTTATAAAGAACCAGATAAATCTACTCTAACTTGATTCGGCAAAAGTTTGATTAGTATGTAAGCACTTGAGGTCACAAATTTTTGGGCAAGTATCTATTTGAATTTAAAGTGGTGACTTGTGATGTGGCTTTGTGAGTTGGCCTATGGATGAGGAAGACCTGGGTCCAAGTTATTCTGTTCTCTGTGCCAACTAGGCAATGCCAAGACAGAGGTTCTTAGCCTTTTTCTACCATGGACCCCTGTTGCAATCCACTGAAGCCCCTGAACCCTTCTCAGAATAATGTTCTAAATATTAAAGGAAATGCTATATTTTTTCCCATCCAAATTCAGACTTCCTGAACCTATTCAGGTAGATCTCTGGACTACTGATTAAGAACTCCTGTTCTAAGACTTTAAGTGTAAGAGGAAATGCTGATCTTCCTTGGTAGAGGCCTAGAGGAAGTCTCCTCATAGCAGTAAAATCACTATATAAGTAAAATCACAGGTTTGATCCAAAAGACAGTATTGCTTGTTGGCACATTAATGTGTATGTATGTCTCACGTATGAACTAACACTGAGATTTTCCTAGAAAATTATTCAATTCCTGTTCCTTCAAGACTGGTTTGTTTTTGACTTATGGAGATATACTTATTAGCATAGTTGATTAATCTGTGAATAAACAAACCCAAACCATCGTGAAACATGTAAACTTGTCATTGCCTATACCTTTTCCGGACATGGTTTTTTTAAGGTAATCTTGTCTTTTTTATCCATTTTGTTTTTCAGCCTCTCTGTTAAAGGGACTAAAGCATGCCAATATAGTATTACTTCATGACATCATCCACACTAAGGAGACATTGACACTTGTGTTTGAATATGTGGTAAGTAAAAGAGATTCAGTCTCCAACTGTTTAAGGCCATTCTTATAGTAGCATAGGCTTCCTTTCCAAGATCGCTGTTATAAAAAGGATGTGTGCTTTGCTAGACCTTATGTTGGATACTGGAATGATAAGTATCTTACAGGGAAATTTTCTCTCTCTCTCCCTTTCTCTCACTCTCTCTGTGTCTCTTTTCTCTCTTTCAATAGACAGACAGGAGAGAGAGAGAGAGAAAGAGAAAGAAAATGAATATGAATCTAAGATGGGATGAAAGGGTGGACGGAGAGTATTTCAGGTATGGAGAATCAGTGAAATGGTATGGAGATGGAAAATGGAGTATAGTTTCACATGGCAATGACATCAAAGAAAGACATAAAATGCACTCTTCCTTCCTAGGACTTAGCAGTTGCTTCTTTGATTAGGGAGCAATGCAAAGAAGAATGTTTAGTACTTAAAATTTAGACTTCATAAATTTTTTTTTTCCTGACTTGGCATTTCAGTTGCTAGTTAAGATTTCCAATTTGTGTAATACACAATGCAATGAACTTATTTTGTTCAGGAGTGTTACTTCTCAAAGACATAGACTTGAACTCTTAATTAATCTTTATACATTTTCTGTAGACAAACATGGTATTTGTGTAGAAGTACTTCAGCATTTAGCTGTGGAATCATGCAACGTAACCATGATAATTAACATCCCCTTCCTCACAGATGGATTTGAGAGCATGTAATTTCAAAGATAAAAGTGACTTCGGTGGAGGCTCTACTTTACATGAATAGCTGTTAGTATTGTGATTGCTTTGAGACCTGGCATTTTACTCACGCCTACTACTTTTTCTTAAAAGTAAAATAGTTTTTCAGAAAATATGCAATAGAATGAATATTTGTAACATGGTTTATTTGGATAATGTGCGCATCTGTCATTTGGAAACTGTCATAAGGAAAAGACATTCATCTTGTCTATTTACATATAAATGATACATTTGAATAATATGATAATGTGACTACCAGACTAGCAAGTGAGGAGTATATGCATTTATAACTTGCTCTCCAGAATGGAAGTAGATTCACACTTCAATGAAAATATATTTTTTTCATTTAATTGATGATTATAGTGTCAATAACACATTAAACTTATATAGCATTGGAAATTCCCAATAACCTCTTTTTTCAAACAGAAAATACTTTTCCTTTATATACATTTCAAGCAAATCCAATCTTTTGTAGTACATTTGGATGCAGTACCATAATGTTTCATAGAGAAGAGCTGGAAGATTTTTAAAAAAAATTTCCTGTGTATTCACTTCCAAATTTGATTATTAAATTAAAAGAAAATAAAGGCCAGATCCTAAAATGAGTTTTTTTTTGCAGTTGAACTTAAAAATGCATATAAGACTTCATCCTCCAAATATTTTTTAAAAATTTTGTTTTAAAACTAATAACCTCAGAGTTACCTTTTCTTATTCTGCCTAATTAACCCTACTCCCTCATGCCCCGACTCCCAATGTCTGAAATTTAACCAGTTTGAGGTTTATTTAGGTTAGTAAGTATCCTCTGGCATCTCTTGGACTTACAGTTTAGATCAAGCTGTGATTTGGCCCCAGGGGAGTAGAGAAAGTGGGAAGATGCCAAGTACAAGTTGCCAGCTGTGTGCCCAGGAAGGACAGAGGAAACACCTCTTTCCTTTAGCCTTATGTTCTGTAAGTCTTTCTGCTCTCAGTTCCCGGACGTCAAATGCTGAATGTTGGTACCACAGTTGAACCATGATATGGGTTGAATAGGCTTTTGTGGGCTAGCTTGGAAAACCAGTCCTTATTTTGTAACATTACTTTTGTGGAAAAATTATTTCAAGTCCCCTCACTGCTCACCACTTCCTCCCAAAACAAAAACACACCTTACAAATCATTAGAACATCCCTTGCTTCTAGTTAGGATGCTGCCAGCCTACTTAAATGGCATTTTAGAATTTGTTTTTAAAGAAAATGCTTTTATGGGATATGCCATGACTCTTAGGCCAGTTTAAGATTTAAAACTCCAGTAAGATTTTTGGGGACAACTTGTACGATCTGTGAATAGGAGAAAGAGAGTTGGCTATCTTGCATTTGGGAAATTTCATAGTTTTTCTAATGTCCACTCGCTTAATCATAGAATAAAAATGTGTCTCTATTTTTTAATTAATATTTTATTTTTCCCAATTACATGTAAAAAACAATTTTAAACATTCATTTAAAAATTTTTGTGTTCCAAAGTGATTTGATATAGGTCCCAGATGTGCAATCATGCAAAACATATTTCCATATTAGTCATTGTATTGCTGAGAATAGCTAAGTTATGCACAGTCAGTCATTGCACACAATATTGCTTACTGTGAACAATGTTCTCCTGGTTCTGCACACTTCAGTTTGCGTCAGTTCATGTGAGTCTTTCCAAGTTTTTCTGAAATAATCTGCTTGTCATTTCTTATGGCATGATTGTACTTCATCACAATCATATACCACAACTTGTTCAGCCATTCCCCAATTGATGGGCATCCTCTCAATTTCCAGTTCTTTGCCACCACAAAAAGAGCTGCTATAAATATTTTTGTACAAAGGGGTCCTTTATCCCCTTTAAAAAAATCTCTTTGGGATACATACCTAGTAGTGGTATTGCTAGGTCAAAGGGTATGCATAGTTTTATAGTCTTTTGGGCATAAAAAGTTGTCTTTAAAGAAAATACATTTGAATTCTTTGTACAATGGTAAAATGGCATTTCCATTTAATTTTACTTGTCTGTGGTGCTAACTAAATCGGGAAAATTCTATATATTTTGGAAGCACTTCAGTTCAACAAACATTTATTAAGTGGCTACCAGATTCTTGTAGATACCAGGACAAGAATGTGGCAGTCTTTGCCCTCACAGAGCTCATAATCTGCAGGAGATATGTTATGTGCACAAGTGAGCATACACAGAAGCATCACAATTTGAAATATTTCTTTCTCAGATTGTTATTGAACCATTTCATCCTTTTTCTTAAAATTTGGAGTGAGGGGTGAGAGGAGAGAGAAGCACTTGATACTAGCCGAAAGGGCAAGGTTCTCAAGGACCTTTTCATCAACCTTACATTGTACCCATGGAATTTGAGCTACCTATCAGCTCATGTCATGTACAAATGCAAAAGTATTGTTTTTCCTTGTTTAGAGCAAAAACTCTAGCTTGATGACTGTCGTGTTCACACTAATAATTATCATAGGCTTTGTAAAAAAAAAAAAATGTTCTGCAAACCAGAGCAATTAAAGAAGTGATGAACGGTTAGAAATCTGAAAGGCTTGGAAAATAGTGCCTTGTGGTCATGAGCAAAATGATGACTTGGTGCAGAAATTGAATACTGATAGAAATGGTTTAGGTAGTTCTTAAGTTCAGTTCCAAGCTTCTAGAAATATAGTATGATTTTGTTTTTTAGTTATTTAAACGGTTTTTATGTTCTTTTGTTTTTCTGATACAGGGATTTTTGGACATACCACTCATGTCCATAAAATTGAACCTTCCATTATGGGAAAGATAAAAAGGTTAAGCAAATCCAGTTGATACAGTGATCTCATCTCAGAGTATATGCAGCACTCTGTACCTGTATTCTCCCCCTGTGTTCTGCAAAAAAAAAAAAAAAGGAGCCAGTGGTACAACTTAAATTCACTTAGAACACCTCAGAGTAAATCCAAGTGCTTTATAGAGGCAATGGGGGAACAGGAGTGTCTGGAACATGTTAGCAAATATAACAATCTTTACACTCAGCTGTGTTTCATCATAGATTGCCAGCTTCCTGAGGGCAGGAACTTGATCACATTTTTTAGATCTTGTATTAAGCATTTACCACATACCTAACTCTTTGCTGAGCACTGGGAATCCCGGTGCTTAATAAGTACTGTTTGAGTTTAAAGTAGTTTAACAGAGAGCTTCATCAGAGACTTCTTTTACATTGGTCTAAAATGATGACCTACTTTCACCAAATACACACACACATCTATTTATAATCTTAAGTAGAAATAGAGAGAATACCTCAAATTGCTCTACCCTCAGCATACAGTGAGTCGGAGAACTCTTTACAGAATTTCATATCTACTTAATCTGAATATTATGCATTCCTCCTTTCCTTCCTTTCATCCTTCCTTCTTTCCTTCCTTTCTTCCTTCCTCCCTCCCTTTCTCCCTTTCTCCTTTTCTGCCTTCCTTCCCTCCTCCCTTTTTCTCTTTCCTTTTTCCTGCCTTCTTTCCTTTCCTACTTAATCTGAACATTATTTATTTAATCACTTATTTTTAATAAATGGCAAATATATGCACATTAGCCTTGAGTCAGTAGGATAAATGTTTGGAAATTTAAATATTTTCCATAAGAGGAAATGAGAACATTAGTAATGTAGGAGATATGATTATGTAAAGATATGTTCTTGAGCTAAACCCTTACTATAATTACAAGAGAGCTCAGCATGTTTGGTAGCACTTTTCATTAGGTTTCAATAATTAGGCACACCAGGATAAATTTATAATTCTTATCATGATTTTCAGGGAAGGAATATTCAATTTGTTTCTTCCCTCAGCCATGCTGTTAATGGGAGAAATCTCCCAGGCTAACACATGGCATGATTTAAAACAACAACCAATACCCCTTCCAATTACCAGAGAGATATCTTTGTACATGAAGACTCTTGCAATATGCAGATCACCAAATGTGTTAATTGTGTTCCATAGTTGTGGATGGAGAACTGTGAGAAGTGCAGGAAGCTAAAATATGGAATCATAAATTTAGGATTATTTTTGCTGTCACCTCAGTGTTTGAATATGTAGGATTAGTGTGATTCTCTCCAGTTAATGGTATTGAATCTTTCCCTTTCTTCGAGGTCCAACTAAGGTTATACCTTTCCTGATTTCCCCCAACTGAATGTGATCCCTCTCTTTTCAATCTTTTCCTGACGCTTCGGAATTCTTCTAGACAATGAGCATATTCTTTCTTTTAATATAATTATTTGTATGTATCTGTCTGTCATCTAAAGATCAACCTTCTCTCTCCCTCTTTTAACATTAGATCAGAAGTTCCTTGGGGACAGGGATGATATCTTACTGCTTCTTGATATTCCCAGATTCTGGGATGGTGCTCATAGCCTCCGTGCCTCAAAGATTCTTGATTAGATTGGCACTGATGCCAATTGTAATTCCTCCTTGTCTTCAAAGACAGCCTCCTGAATGACTGTGGTCAAGAAAATTTCATTACCTGGTAGCTCTTTGTGGGATTTATTTGGATGGCCCTTTCTGAATTTTGTTTGATTGGACCTTTGATAGTAGGTAATAATGATAAAGCATTTATTTAGTGCTGTATGGTTTACCAAGTGTTTTACAAATATCTTGTTTTGTCCTAATAGCTGTAGGAAATAGGTGCTGTCATTATTCTCATTTTTACAAATGAGGAAACTGAGGTAGGAAGAGGTTGAATGCCTTGCCTAGTGTCATACAGCTAGTAGGTGTCTGAAGCCAGATTTGAACTCAGGTCTTCCTGGTGCTAGGTCCAGTGCTCTATCTGTTATGCCACTGAGAATATCCTGACCTGAGGTCAGTTGCCCATCCCTGAGGATTTTTCATCTTGTTAGAAGCTTCCGGAACTTATACTCTCATGGCATAGTTTTCCACCACTTGGGGGAGGCTAAGTGGTACAGTCTGAGGTCAGGAAGATCTGAGTTCAAATCTGGCCTCAGATACCAACTAGCTGTGTGACTGTGGGCAAGTCACTTAACTTGGTTTGCATCAGTTTCCTCTTCTGTAAAATAGGGATAAATATAGCACCTACCTCCTAGGGTTGTTATGAGGATTAAATGAGCTAATATTTGTCAGGTGCTCAGCACAGGCTCTGGCACATAGTAAGTGCTATATAAATGTGAGTTGCTGCTGCTGCTGTTGTTAGGAATCCACTCTATGCCAAGATGAGACATTAGACTTAGATGTTAGTAGAGGTATAGGATGTAATTAGTGCTTAATAAATATACAAATTGAATTAACTTTCTAAATCCTTTAAGATCTCTTTACTTCGGCACACTTCTCTACCATATTCACTTCCTCAAACCTCGAAACTCTCTTTCACCTTCGGCATTCTGAGTAGAGTGCATTGTCCCAGACGCAATTCACGGTTTGCCTAGGCACCCATACAACATCTCAGATGCTTTTGGTACTTTCAAATGAGACGAGGATAAGGGAGTAGGGAAGAAGGTGAATCAGGAATGACTTGTTACTCATAGAAATTCTTGTTGGCCAGCCTCATAAATCATTGATGACATATTTATTAAAAGTCTGCTGTGCATTAGGAATGCTGAGGAACACAAGATGAGTAGAATAATAATAATGGACACCATTTGGATGGCATTTTAAGGTTTGCAAAATGTTTTACATATATTATCTCATTTGATCCTCACAACCAACCTTGTGAAATAGCTGCTCTTACTATCCTCTGGTTTTTCTTGATGGGGGTAACTGAGCTTGAGAGAGGTTAATGATTTGCCCAGGGCCAGAGCTAGTAGGATTTGAACTCAGTTCTTCCTGACTTTTGAGGTCAATCCTCTATCCCCTCCACCACCTACCTGCCTCCTAGAATGTATGGTTTCTTGGTGAAAAACCCACACTAAAATGGGTGAAAATTTCCCTGCATCTCAGTAGAGACAAGGCAATGGGTATTCCTGAAGGCATTCAGAGAGATTCCCCTCAGTCAAAGAGAAGCTCACATGTCAGGAGAGGTTTCAGGTTTTCAGATGAAGACCATCTATACACCTTCTGAGTAGTAAGAAGTAGGCATGCTGCTTGGGAGAGATGGTGAAGTGCTTACGGAAGACAAGGACAAAGGAGAATTACTTAGCTTTGCTTCTTTCTTTTCCATTCTGCATATGGAAGTCAAAAGACAAATGTAAACACAGTAAGAAAGTATATCAGTACATAAAGCTACCATCCTCATCAATTTCTAGGACCCAACAAATTAGATTCCACAACACTGGAAGCACTGGCAGATAAAATGCCAGTCACATTTTGTAATTACTAGGATCACTGAGAACAGGATTGGTACCAAAAGACTAGAGGGATGCTGTTGTGATTTAAAAAAAAAAATGGATGAAGAGCAGGTCCTTGAGGCTTCCTGCAAGCTCAACATGGATCTCCAGCAGAACTTGAGTATCAGTTGGGTAGTTTGGAAGCGTTTAAGGTGTATGAGAAAATTTGTGGTCCCAATGACCCCAGTTGCTGGGAACAAACATTGCTGAACTAATCTTACTTCTTTTTTTTTTTTTTTTTGCTAGAGTTAACTAGACTGAGAAAACAGAGATATTATATTCGTATGTACTGTATGTAGCACTTTGTGAATCACTTTTCATCACAATGGATCTGTGCAGTGGGTAGTATGTGTATCACTCTCACTTTTTAAATAAAGATGGGAAGACTCGATGGAGTTTATGGCCCCAGTTTGTAAGTTGTAGATATGGAATTCAAACTCAGATCTATTGATTCTAATTTCATTGCTTCTCTACTGGGATATTCTGCCTATTGACATATTTTTTTTTTATTTTAGCTTGTTATTTGTTAGTGTGAAAATGTCGAGATGGGGAGAAAATTTGAAACTCAGAATCTTATGGAAGTGAATATTGAAAATTATAAGTAAATAAATTTAAAATAAAAAGAAAAATGTGTTTTGTTCATTTTAGGATGAACAATGAGATCAGTATATGTATATAAGACAGATGTTGCAGACAGCAGTGAATTGGGCCCAGAAGTAATGGCCAGACTTTGTGATGTTAGACTTTGTGTGAGGCAGCCAAGTGGCATAGTACACGGAGTGCTCAGGAAGACCTAAGTTCAAATCCAGCCTCAGACAATGACTAGCCTTGTGACCCTGCCCAAGTCACTTAAACTCTCAGTTTCCTCATATGTGAAATGAGGATAGTAATAGCACCTACCTCCCAGGGTTGTTGTGAGGAACAAATAAGATAATGTTTGTAAAACTCTCAGCACAGTGCCTGACACACAATAGGTACTCTATATGTGTTAGCTGCTACTGCTGCTGCTAGACATGGCAGGAATTAGTAACTGATTGGGTATGGAGAATCAAGAATGATTCTAAGGTCCTGAACCTGGATGATTGGAGTAATTTTGGTGTCTCAATAGGAATAAGTATGTTTGGAGGAGGGGGTAGGTTTAGTGTAGACATTCTTAACCTTTTTTTTTTCTGTCATGGACTCCTTTGAAAATTAGGTGGTACTGATGAATCTTTTCTCCAAATACTATTTTTAAATGCATAAAATAAAATTATAGTTTTATAAAGGAAACTAATTTTATTGAAATACAGTTATCAACATCGAAAAGATCATGGATCTGAGGCTAGGAATACCTCATTTAGGGAGAGGATGTGTTTTTTTTTTGGGCAAGTTGAGTTTCAGGTTACTCAGGCATCAGGAGATGTCCATCAGGCATTTGGTGTTATAGGGCTGGTGTTCAACAGAGACTGAATCGTTCCATATCAGAGTTTTAATTATTCACTTAATTTAACCAAAAATATAGAGCTGATTTCTGTTTGTTTGGAGGCAGCCTGAAAGAAATTTTAAAAATAGAATAAATATAAGGTCCCTTTCAATCCATGTTGTATCTTGAGCTATCCTCTTGCCTTAATTGGCAGAAGAAATGTCAGTTCTCTTTTCCTAATAGGTTTTCAGTTCAGTTTAACAAGCATTTATTAAGTGCCTCCTTTGTGGAAGGCATTGTTTTCCATAATTCATGAAGAATTGTGGTTGACATTAGTTATTTCAATAGCTTTTCATTACTGTCCTGTTGGGTGTACATATTTCATTTCTCCTTCATAGTTATCAGAGCTTCCTAGCCACCCTCCATATTCTCTTGGCTTTATTCCATATATCCTGGGTACATATATATACATATACATATGCATATATATTTATATACATACACATACATGCATACATATATATATTACACACACACACACACATACATACATATATAATCCTTCCCATAAATATTTTTTTTCTCATCAGACTGAAATATGTCAAATCTTGTAGCACATACTGTAGTGAGTGCAGTGATTACCCACAGAAACACAGTTGAGTTTAGAGTACGCTTTGTAACAGACATAATTGTTTTCTTGAGTATAATTCCGTATCTTTTTTGTATTTAACATAATTTGAAAAGATACCATTTAGAGCCTAGACTTCCTTACTGAGGGAAGCAGTGACTTAAAATGCCTCATCTGGAGAGGAATTAAACAGAGCCTTTTAAAAAAATATTATTTTGAACAAAAAAGTAGAGAATTATAGGTAAAAAGTAAAAGTTGGAAATTTCCTACAGGGAAAAAGCCATATTCTTTTAGACCTCTTTCTTATAAAGGTCATGTCCATGTCATGGATAGAGTCTTTGCCTTCTGATTGGACTGGATGAATTTGTCTGTTTTTTTTTTTTTTTTGTTTGTTTGTTTTGTTTTCTTTGTTGCATGTCATATTCTCCTTTCTTGAAAGCCTTCAAGAAGAGGCTGGTTGACTGTTTGTTGGGTATATGATTTTGAGATTTCTTTTGTTTATAGATTGGACTAGATGACCACCAAGATACCTTCCAATTTACAAATTTTGTGATTCTTGTTTGACAGTACAAGTAATTTTTAAATGATTTGGGGAGAATTCCAGCAAAATAATTATCTGCCATCTGGTGAGGTTGAAGATTAGTACAAAAATAAAATCTTTAATTCCAGTTACCTGAAATGATCCCATCTTCAAATGGGGGAAAAATTAGAAATCCAGCTCTATGTGACAAAATATACAATTCTGTGATAATTATTGCAGGTGATAATTAGTCGTTTCATTTTTTTTTTGCCTACTTTAGTCTATCCATGAAGACCTATAATAACTCATCGTTCCTTCCACCTCCAGCTCCTTTTTATTTTGAGTAATCTGAAAGGAACATTGTGTCTGTGTTCTCTGAGTAAAGAATGGTCAAATCACTCATAAGGCACAAAATGCTTCTTACAATGGGTCCATGATGCCATCCAAGACTTGTGTCTCCCCTTCAGTGATGCAGATCAAAACTCTCCTTTGCCTACCCTTTCTGGGTGATTCTTTATCGCCTTATATAAATACTGCATGGGGGCAGGGGACAAAAGGATATTTCATCCAATATTTATGTGTCATTGTATTTTTCAGTTGTGTGGCTAACAGTGGATTGTAATGCTGCTGTCCAGTCATCTCTTTTTCTCCCTTCTTTACTGTTCCATTTTTTTCCAGTTAACTTCTGTGTTGCTTTTCCTGTGCAATCCCCGATTGGTCATATATTGTAGCCTATTCGCATTCATCATGCACCTTTCTTTACTTTCGATAACTCTTAATTTTTTTTGATGACTATAGTATTCCACTACTCACACCATACAGCCCTTTTATATTGCATATCTGAGAACAACTGTAAAAAAATCATCCACTTACATACTATTTTCATATTTAGTGGTTGTGAATTAAGTACATAAGCCTTTGATATTTATCTATGACCTAGACTTATGAAAATATTATAAACCAGTAGGACTGGTTGTAAATGGATCATCTCTTTTTAGGTTATTTGTCTACATGGAAAGTCTTAGGCGTGTAAAAAAAGTCTAAGGAATGAAGTTTTTTGGCCTGATTTCCTGTCTAGAAGGAGAAATTTTAGGATTGGTAACTGCCAGCTTAAAGTTTTGTTGGCCCTGGTTTGGTGGTGTGATTATGAGGTGGTGTGGTTATCATTGTGTAAATATTTTGATACTTGTGCCTAGTGGACTTTTAAAACAAAAGCATGCATGTTGATTCTTAAAAATAAAATGTCTCCTGTACAATGGTGGTGAGATTTAAATTTAAATCTAAATATGAAAGTCAACCTCTGCTGAGTGTAAGGCAAATTGCTTGCTTTCAGGGTTCCTTTAGCCTTTAGAATACTGATTTTTATTTAGAGAAGTGAAGCATGCATTTTAATTAGGATAGTATAAGTCATATATATTCCTTTCATCAGATAGGCCATTAGTGAATCCAAAAAAATAATTTTCAAGACATGATTCCAATTTCCAAAGTTCACAGTATGTACAAGTTCTGCATTTATCCTTATTTGACCTCTGGTTATTTCCATCCCATGGTTTCTCCAGGAATTTAGTAATAAACTTTCTTCCAGCTTTTGTCAAATCCAGTAGGAAGAAAGATAAAAATTTTGAAGAGGAAGACTTGAATAACAAAATAAATGTCTTTTTAAAAAAAATTCTTTATTTTGTCTCCTACCTTAAGTATTGTAATTTGAATAAGAAAATTAAAACCAAAGGAGGGTTGGATCTTAAATATTATAACTAATCCTAACTAGGAAACTTCATCCTAAATGCCAACAGTCCTCCTGATAGTTGGGTTGAAAGGGAGAGGAAGTCAAGGGTGATGATGTGTGAAGCAGGAGCATGAAAGAGGAAATGAAGAGTTGGGAAACTATTGATGAGGTATGGCTTAGATTCCTAACATATGAGCAATAATAAGGACCAGTCTTATTTTAAAATTGAGGAAAATGAGGCCCAGAAAATGGAAATAGTTTGCTCAAGATCACAACTACAGGTTGTCAATGACAGAGCCAGAACTAGAAAACGAATAATAATTATTAATATTAATAGTGGATCATAGTAATAGATGTTTATTAATATGTAATATAGTAATGAGTTGGCTAATATTGATTATAGTTTAAGTAATTGTTATGTAGTTTATACAATTAGCTATATAGTTTATATATTGTATGAGTTACATATTATATTAGCTATATAGTATCTTGATTATATAGTATAATATATATTAATTATATAGTATTATATAGTTATATAGTATTAGTATATATATCCTACATAGTATACTATGCTATATAGTATAGTATATAGCATTATACAGTATAGTAATATATAGTATAGTATATGTAACTATACATAGTTACATAGTTTATATAATTTAGGGTTTCAAAGCACTTGATATACATTAACTCATTTGATCATCAGAAAAACCTTTTACATTCGAGGAAACTGAGGCCCAGAGAAGTTAAATGACCTGTAGATCATGAAAAAGTTGGAACCCAAGTCTGAATTAATGTGTATTCACACAGCTTTCTTTCTCTGTATATATGTATGTATACATGTTATACACACATATATGTATATGTATGTATATATCAGTCACATAGACAGAATAAATATATAAAGAGCTGGCTTCAGAATCTGGAAAACTGCAGACTGGGATATGACCCTAGGAAAATCACTTTTCCAGGCAACTTTAAGATATTCTAAGTTGCAGAGTAGGTTCTAATCTGATGGAGTTTGATAGAAGGAGTTTCTTCACCAGGAGTTCTATATACCAACGGAATCACAGGTCCCTTCTCAAAGTCCTTAACAAACACAAACATAAATATGTAGTGTATCCTGTGATTAATTTTTTTTACTATGATGAAATTTTGGAAAGGAACTAAGTTGAGGTTTTTCATTAGGGAATGTCCCGAAAGTCTTAGACTTTTGGGATAACCTGTATTTTAACTTTTATTTCTTTATTTTCTTCTTAAGTTTTCACATGTCAGAAAACAAACTCCCCTCTCTGCTTGCTATGCCAATCCACTTGTTCACTCATTCAGAGCTTTACTGTGAAAATTCAAAGGACAAAAACTGGAGAAGAAACTTTTTGTCTGGAATGCAGTGCTGCTGATTGGTCATTGGTATGGTGGTGGTAGTGGGGGTAGTGGTGATGGGGAGAACAAAACAAAGGGGAATGCTTGAAGTATGTAAAAGCTGAGAAATACCATGGCCTGTGCTGCTTTGGGGAGTCTGCAGAATAGAATCTCATTGACTCTCATTTAAGACAATGTTTTATGGCCATAAAGATCTTTTTGTAAATGTTGTTTTAACATTTTCTTTGCAAGGACCAGTATTCTTTCATGCTAGGGACTTTTAGGGCATGGACTTTTGATACAGTCACTATATGCCCTAGATTTTCCCAGAACAATTCTAGTTTCAAGGAAAGAAAGTATATTTTTAAAAAGACTTTTCAAATGGAGCATCTCTTGGCCAAAACATTTGTCCCAATTTTTGGTTTAGAAATTATGATCATTTTAGATTTAGGGTTGAGGAATTCAGGTTTTCTCATTGAATCATCCTGCTAGGGAAATTGGAACTATTTCCAGAGTGCAGAAGAGGTCAGTAGCTTTGAATGCTGAGTGAAGTGGTGAAATCATTTTATTGCTATTTGACCCTCCTACCACTGGTCAAGACTGTGACAACATCTTCTCTGCCCTGCTTCCAACTCTGTCTAAATAGCATGACAATTGGGTCTTCCATGAAATTGTAGCATGGCTTTAAAGATGACTGGAACATAATGGCCGTAGCTTCTGAGGCAGATATTTCTAAGTAAACAAACAGAAAAAGAAATATCTCAGTATATCTGAGGTATATGTGTTCTTTGTCTATTCCTGGGGTCCATGAACTTGAAAAAATATTGTGATAACTATTTCAAAATTATTGGTTTCCTTTGTAATCCTATGAATTTTACTTATGCATTTAAAACATTATTCTGCATCACACTGCCAAAGGGGTCCCTGACACGAGAGAGAAAGATTGCCTAGTCTGTACCACAACACCAATAATTTAGTGCTAGAGTTTTAGTTTTCTGCAATTGTTGGCCCCTCTACCCCATGCCCTCCTTATAAATAGCATATGAGAAGCAGCATGATGTGCTGGATATATTGTTATAGTCTTCAAGTTAATTAAACCTGATTTCAAATCCTGCCTCTCCAGCAAACTAACAGTGTGACCACAAGGAAATCACTTATCCTCTTAGCTCCCCTGGCCAGCTCTTTAATATTGTAAGTTGTAGAAAAGTTGCCAATTTATATCCAGGGATGGAGTTTCCATAATGGGAGTTCCCTACCTGAATGAGATCATAGTCATCATCTAAAAGAAAACAAATCATCTTGTAAAAATAATAATAAAACTATAAAATTCTTTTGTGTAGTGCAGAGGATTTCTGGGCATATTGACTAAGATAATGATGATACATGTGAACATTTTGTAAATTTTAAAATTCTATACACATTCAAGATATGTCAATTCAGATCCAACCTAGGTTGAGTTCTGGCCCCACTTCCGCTTCCCAGTGCAATTATAATAACTCTAAAAATCTGATGCTTCCAGAGAGACATCTAGTCTCTAGCATGTGTGTTAGCCCCGTCCATAGCAATCCAGTGTTAATCAAAGGATGACTTCTTTCATTTCTTTTGAGCCTGTCAGAATTGTCCTCAATTAATCTACAGAGGTCCTCCTTCTCTTCTTTTCTTCTCACCCATCTTCCATTGTTCTTCTCGCTCCTCTCCCGCCCCCTTTCTCCTAACTCAAATGCCCTCAAAAGTGAATCTTGATTCCTTTGCTCTTCTCAGTTTTTTACAAGGCAGGGAGGGGAGGGAAAAGAACTGAACTGGCTTCATTTTTGTTTTAACTCATCCCATGAGCCATGCATTGGAATGAGGCTTTGTTTTATGTTTCTTTGCTTGTTTTGACTAGCCCTGTGATGTCATCAGTTTAAAGAGCTCCCAGTGTGGAACATTACCAGTGCAGATCACAAGCTTTTCTGCAATTTATACTTGGAGAGTTGTCCAGGAATTCTAAGTGTCTAGAGTCACACATCAGTGTATGTCAAGAGGTGGGACCTGAACCCAGGTCTTCGTGACTGAGTGTGGTTCTCTGTCTACTGCCCCATGCTGCCTTTTACCCTGTTTTATTCACCTTTCTTACAAGTCCATGAGATATTTGTATAATCAGGATATCCCATTTTTTCCCCCATTATTCTTTCCAGTCTTCCATTAGAAGCAGTTAGCTATGAAAAATTCAATACAAGAACATATTTTAGAAGTGATTACTTGAAAGTGTTCAAAATTGTCTTCCAGGCAGGTGATACTTTGTTCTGGTGAGAGGAGATGGAACATTTTACAAGTTCTCCTTGTGCCTACCTATAGGTTAATATTCTTCAGCAGTGCAAACAGCTTATAACTTGAACAAGATGTGCAGTAAAAGGATGTGAACATAGAGTTCTCAAAAGAAGATTTAAAAACTATTAGCAATCAGGTGAAAGAACATTCCAAGTCAATAATACTAAGAGAAACACAAATCAAAATAATTACAAGGTTTCACCTCATCCCCAGTAATTGGCAAAGATGACAAGGAGTCAGTGTTGGAGGGGCTGTGGACACACTGACACACTCACAGTTCACTCTTGGTGGAGTTGTGAATTCAACCAACCATCCCGTAAAATATTTTGGAATTAGGCCAAGAAAGAGATGAAATCATCTTCACCCTTTCAACAAAAGATTATATATTTATGCATGTATATATATATACATACACACATATACACATACACATATGTATACATACATATATGCATATATATATAATATGTATATGCTCCATATCCACCAAAATATTTATGGCAGTTCTTGCTTTTTATCATAGTAAAGTAGATACCTGTCAGCTGAGGAGTGATTAAACAAGTTGTGGTACATGAATGTGATAGAATATCACTGTCCTGTAAGAAATGATGACTGATGAATATCAAGAAACATAGGAAGACTCAGATGAACTGATGCAGAACTAGGAAAACAATATATACAATGACTAAAAGAGTATAAATAGAAAGAAAAATAACAATAAGAAAACAATTGAATCTGAATGCTATGAAGTTATAATAACCAGGCTTGCCCCCTAAAGATGAGATATGAGAAGGCAATTCCCATTCTTCAGTACAGGAGTTGGGGAACTATGATATAGGTATATAACACTACAAATAATGTCATATATTTTTTGATGTGTTGCTTAGTATTGCTGAACTTAAAAAAAATTCTTAATATTTGGTGTGAATCTCTGGGAGGGAGAAGGGGAAGAATACATGGGGAAATGTGATTGATATCTATAAAAAGATGTCAATGAAATTTCTATTAAAAATTCAAAGATTCCCTAAAATTCTCTTTAAGCTTAAAATGTACTGCATTTAATTTTAAGAAATTCATTTTAAAAATCTCTTACTGTTCTTTAGTTGCCATTTTCAAAGATGAATTTCAACTTTAGAATTAGTTGCAACAATGGGGAAACTATTCAATCCTTAGAACTTGCTAGGGTATAAATAATAGGAACGTTTCTCTTTATCAGAGAATAATGACTTGCAACAGTCTTGCTGCCTCAGTGAAACAATGCGATCTGTCTGCTGCGTGATGTCATTGCCAAAAGGCAAATAGTCCAGTGTTTGTTTTAATGGAAGAACTCTTTCTCCTGGCTGGTTTAACATGATGGGAATGTGGTTGGAAACCCTTCCTGTTCCATTCACCAGCCCCAGGCTGTCCATGCGTGTCAGCTTCAGAAATGACAGCTGAAACCAATTAGGCAGAATTAGAGGACAGCTAAGTCACATAGAGCATTATCCTGACCAAGAAGGAGAAAGTGAATAGATTACATAGGGGAAAGAAATGACTAATTTAATTAGGAATAAACTGTAATAATATAATTGTTATGGAAAGGCTGGGCATGTTGTCCCAGCCAAGCCAGAGTGTTGACTCACCCTCCCCATCACTGCCAGGGAACATGTGTAGTTGTTGCTTAAGTTTCAGTAATTCTTAAATGTTTTAAATCCATCTAAATACTTGTGCGTACTCTCTACCCTTTCTTCTGTCTCTTTTTCCTTCCCTCCCTGCTCTCTCCGTCTCCTTTCTCTCCTTTGCCACTCTTCCTCCCTTTATTTCTCCTCTCTCCTTTTTTTATTTGTCCCCTTTCCCCTCTCCTCTCCCTTTGTTTCTTACCATCCTTCCATCTTCATCTGTCTCTCCTCTCCCTGCCCCATATTGAAAAATGTATTCCATTAATTTTTTTTGACAAGGTAGGGCGGAGATAAAATGGATGAAAAGAAAGACCACTTGGCATAATGGCTTAATCATGTTCTAGGATAATGTTAGAAACTTACTCATCTAGTCTTCATTAGAATCCTTGCTTCAGGGGAGGAAATACCATTTTTTTAGTACTTACTGATGATTTTTTTTTTTACTATCTCAGTTCAACCAGAATGTGGATTCATTATGGCATTGTACTGTGTACACATTAAACACTCAATATCTGCATGATAACTTAGTCTTTTCTCAGAAAATGTTTTTCCCGAGGCACAGAGCTTTAAAATTGTATGCCCGCAGTCTGTTCCACACAGTAATATAGTTTTCACCAGTTCTATTTTCCTCTCTGATTGAATTTGCATAAATGACATGGATGAACTTTGCATTAGAGTGGATAGATATTGTGGGTCCTTGTGTTGAATACAGGAGGTAGTATTTCTTTCCATGCATGTCCTGCTTTTGAGTAAGGGTACACAGGAGAGAGAGAAATAGAGACAAACCACCTGCCTGCAGTTTGTTAACAAGAAATCCTATTAATTTATTATTGATATGGATATTCTTATTGATATTCTTGATAGCATGTCTAATGTAGGTCCATTGTTTGTTATGTATATGTTAAAGAGTCTCTGTTTCTGTCTTTCCCCTCCTCCTCCTTTCTACAAATTCTCTGCAATAAATTTAACGATCAAGAGTTATGCCTGCCGAAGTCTGAAATTTATAGTCATACTGTACACCAATGATGAAAAACTGGGCATCACTAACTTTGATTTAAATGAAAACTTAGGGAAGGTCGGAACTGCATTTTTCTGCCCTCAATTTCTCCACATTTAGTAGCAGTAGTAGTAGTAGCAGCAACAGCAGCAGTAGCAGCAACAGCAGGAGTAGTAGCAGCAGAAATACTAGTAGTAGCAGCAGCAGCAGCAGCAAGAGTAGCCCCAGCAGTAGCAGTAGGAGCGGCAGTAGTAGCAGTAGTAGCACTACTCTAGAGTAGCAGCACAAGAAGTAGTAGTAGTAGTAGTAGAAGTACCTCTGCTACTAACAAGCATTTATGTAGTGCTTTGAGACTCACAAAGTGTTTTATGTGTTTTTTCTGATTTGATCCTCACTACAATCCTTTGAGGTAGATGTTATCTTAATCCCCATTTTACAGATGAGGAAACTGAGGCAGAGGTTAAGTAACTAACCCTGCCTCACACAGGTAGTAAGCTATTTGAGCCCATATCTTCCTGACTGTAACTCTAGCCCTCTGTCCGTTGTGCCACTTAGCTTCCTGATAGAGGAGCTATTTGTACCATTTTTTAAAATCCAAAATATCTTACATTCCAGTAGCACACAGATTTTCCTGAATTCATTGATCTCAGAATTTTAGAGCTGAAAGGGAAGCTAAGTTTACCTGGTCAGTTTACAAATGGAGAAGTCGTGTTTGCCCAAAACTATGTACCTAGTCAGGGACAGAGCAGGGACCAAGAGAACTTGGTCACTTTCCTGACCTGGGGTTTCATCAGCACCGGGAGCTTTTGGTGGGCCAGCTCTTTCCACCAGCGCAATTCTACTTCTGCAAATTAAAGTCTTAAAGCTGAGGTTCTTAGCCTTTTTTACGGGCCATGGAACAGTCTCCTGACCAGAATATTATTTTAAATCCATAAAATACATAGGATTAGAAAGGAAACATAAATTATAAAGTACAGTTATCAGAGTATTATAACAACAACAAAATCACACACCCCAGGGTAAGAACCCTTGATTTATTGAGTTGCCTGGGGCACTGAGAGCTTATTACTGAGGGTCACCTACCCAGTTTGTGCCAGAGGCTGGAGGTGAGGCTCACTTCAGAGGCCAGCTGGCTTTCCAAGCTGCCTACCAACAAGTACTTATTGTAAAGTGTTAGCTGTCTAGACATAAAAAAATTCTGTTAATTTCAGGAAAAAAGCCAGACCCATAAGACAAGTGAATGTAATGATATTAGCATGTCCTTTTCCTCTGAAATCTTTATTTTTACCCTTGTAGTATATGATTTTTGAGATAATATGGTCAGAAACTTAAAATTATTGACCCTTGTTTGGTTGGGTAAGCTCCTTACTGACCTCAGAAAGGAAAGCTAAATCCATCAAATGCATAAAGACGTGTTTATCCTGTCAGTGGTTGTCTTCAATAGGACTTCAAAATGAGTAGTGTATTAGTGGAAGGACCTTGGCTGGCATTCATTTTCGGGAAAGAGGATGAAAATAATACTCTGTCATTTTCATTGCCATATTTTGGAAGCACTTCTGAAAGCCTTCCAAATGAGTACATGAAAACCATGGACTTCATCATTAACATGACCAGAAACTGAGCAAGTGGCAGACATCGTATTTGGGGAATTTGGGGACAAGCTTGGGAAGTGATGAAAAGAAAGCTTGCCTACACCTGGAAGATGTAACATAACTTCATGGAAAATCAGTTGATGAAAAATGAACACAAGAATATAATCATAGGATCATAGATTTGAAACTAGAAGGGACCTGAGAAGTCAAGTTAAACACCTTCATTTTAAAGTTGAGGAAACTGAGGCACAGAGAAGTTGAGTCATTTGGTCAATATTGGGATACAAACTCAAGGAACAGATTATGATAAATGAAGAAAGTTGATGCTAACAGAATTTTCGGAGTTTAGAGGGGAAAAAAAATTGGTCATCTTTTATTCAACATTCTCATGGGTTCTGTTTATGGAAGCTTTTTCTTTACAAAATGAATGTAAGCTTTTTAAAAGTAAGGTAGTTTGGAGTTTTTTTTTTCCTTTTTATCACCAGGTCCTACTAGTTCTTGGTGCGTAGTAGATCTTAGCGAGCAGACAGGTGGTGCCATAGTGCTTAGAGTACTGGGCTGAAATCAGGAAGACTCATCTTTCTGAGTTTAAATTCAGCCTCAGACAATTACTAGCTGTGTGACCCTGGGCAGTGGTGTTTTTCTCAGTTCCTAATCTGCAAAATGAGCTGGAGAAGGAAATGACAGACCACTCTAGTATCTTTGCCCAAAACAACCCCAAATGAGGTCATGAAGAATTGGACATGACTGAACAGAAGTTCTTAGTATATGTTTGTTGAGTTGATCTGAATGTCCAACAACCCCATTAAAATTCACTGCAAATTACTACTGTTTATTGAATGGTTGGTTCATTTTAAGTTGGATGCTTGATAGGGAAAATTCTGACTTCATCATCAAATTTAATTTTTTCTTATTTAAGTGGAAATTTTCATACCTCCAAAAATTTCTCCTCTCAGTCTTACCAATAGTTAAATTAACACATTTTTCTTTTTCAATAATTTAATTACAGTGGAAAAAATTTTAAAAATACAGTATTGTCATGGAATGAGGAAAGATATTTATATGTATATATGTATGTATGTATCTATATTTTTATACAAGTCCCAAGCTTTAAATTACTTATGTTGGAAAATTCACCACATATATGCATATGTATTAAACTTTACAACAAAATAACATACATAGTGAATTTTTAAACTAAAAGGTAAGCAATATTACATATATGCACTCTCCATACACACACATACACACACACACACACTCTCTCTATATGTATACATATACATACATATATGCACACAATTTAATATCTTTAATCTTTTCCTAATGATTTAGTGTCCTCATTTTGAACATTAATTATAATTCTCAGAGATGATCTTGATTCACATGCTGTGGGTGTGCCTTGGGCTATTTGCCCCATTAATAAATTACCTCAGACAGTTAAGTTTTTTGAATTCTTGTGCCTGCTTTTTTGTAGTTTTTCTGTCTTACCTGTCACTATTAGCTATTCCTTATTGCATTTGTAAACATTCTGGTCTCTAGTGTCTAGTCTCTCTTCTTCCTACTCCCCAGTCATTAATAGTATCAGAAATCAAACTGGCAAACTTGTTGAAATTTTGATTGCAATCAATAAGTCCCGTTTCCCCCCCCCCCCCAGTATAGTATGCAAACGTTAGGGGGTGTAGCTAGGGGTTTCTTACTTCAGTTTTTCAGGGTTGTACAATTTCTCCACAGATGAATATTGCAGCCCCTCTACAACACACCAGAATGGTGGTGCCAATTCCAATAGAAATGGATCTCTCTAGGCCACGTATTGATTTAGAAAACCACAAATTAACATTATCTGTGTTGTAATTTTATTTATTTTGTTAAACATTTCCTACTTACATTTTAGTCTGGTACTGGCCCCATTTGGGCAGGCTGAAAGTTTGACACACTCTGTATTAGATGGTCTTCAAGAGTTGCTGTGAACAAAATAAATCACCGTGTAGTCACATTGGTAATAAGCTTCTTACTTAGCTAGGCTAGTTCTTGAACAACAGGTATACAATCTGTCATCAGTCTTTTTTTTTTTTTTTACTTCAGTTATGATTAACCAGAGGCCTCTTCCTTCCCATTTTTGTTTTTTGTTCATTCTTCTTCTCAGCTGAGATGAAAGAGCACTGGTTTTGAACCCAGGCTTTCCCACTAACTATATGCCCTTGGGAAATTAATTGACTCACCCAAAGCCTCTGTTTCCTCATCTCTAAAATAAGTAGTTAGGCTAGAAAATTCCAGGGAGAGTTCTAAATTGTGTGATCCTACATGACCATTGGAAAAGTTATTTAAAACACACACACACACACACACACACACACACACACACACACACACACACCCCTCTGAATACTTGATAAAGAAAATCCTTTTCAAAATCCTAGGTCTAGATCTGAAAGATTTTTCTGAGGTCATCTAGTTCAAATGAGGAAACTGAGGCCTGTGGAGATTAGATAACTTGGATAATGTTACACTGGTGCTAGGTGGTAGAATCAAGATTCAAAGCTATGTCCACTGACTAATGCTCTTTTTATTATGTTATGACATTGTTTAAATGTTAAAATTTTTATTGCCATTGAAGTAATTAGTTTCTGTCTTTAGCTTAAGCTGGCAGTTGACATAAACAATTCTCTGAAATATTGCATCGTAACTCACAAATTTAGATAACCAGAAACCAATCGTAAAAATCCAGTCCACATTCTTATACTATGAAGAAAGACCAGGGTACAGACAAAAACTATGGAAAGACAGCATGATTGGCCTTGAAGCCAAGAAGACCTGGGTTCAATTCTTTCCACTTATACATGACTTTGTGACCTTGGGTAAGTCACAGCTCTTAGTATAATGTCTGGCATACAGTAGGTGCTTAATGTTTCCTGAATTGGCTTACCATTTTTTAGACCTCAATTTAGTTTCCTCATCTGTAAAATGAGGTGGTTAGAGTCAACAATCTCTAAGTTATTGCTGTCGTTGATGTTTTTGACATTGATTTTGTAAGATCTGAGTGAAACAAATAGGTATTTAGAGGAGAAGTAAAAGTTTATAGACTCCTGTAAGCAGAGAATGAAAGGTGATAAGAGGAAGGATGAAGATGAGAAGAAAGAACAAAAAATGGATCCTAAAGTTAAGAGAGGTAAGGAGGGGGCATGTTGTTAAAGAGGAGGGCAAGTGAAATGTCTGCCCTCCTTCCCTTGCCTTATTTCATCAGAGGATCATATATTTAAAGCTGTAAGAGACATCTGTAGTAGTTCAACTTGTTCATTCTACCAATGAGGAAACTGTTCCAGAAAGGTTAAGTGAATTAATTGCCCAAAGTAGGAAATGACAGGGCTGGAATTTGTACTCAATCTTCTGACTACAAATCCTGTGCTTTCCCTCCCACTGATCCAGGCTGTCTCTACAAGCTTACCTTGATGTGAAGCATTTGTACTTAAAGAGATGAAGTCTAGATCAGATCTTCTTAACATTTTGTGTGTGTGAGTGCCACAGAACCCTCCAGAAGTCCAGTCAAACCTATAGACTGCAGAATATTATTTTTAAGTGTATAAAATAGAAAACATAAGATTACCAAAGGAGACCAATTGTGATGAAATACATTATCAAAAAGTTAATTTTTAAAAATTAAAATTAAAAATTAAAAAAAGTCCATGCACTCTAAGTTAAGAACCCTTAGACCCTTAGATGATCACTAAAATCCCTTGAAGGTCTAAAATTCTGAAGTTCAGTCTGATGGTGGATTGATTCATCCATAGTATCCCATCCACTCAGCAGAATGAGTACAGAGAGCCGCTGGTATCATGCTGTCTCAATCAGTCTCTAGTATGTTGGTGGTCCCTTCACCTGGTGTTAGCATAGGTTTTTAAAGATCAGAGAAAGTAATCATAGATATATGGGTGCTCCATTTCAGGCCTTTCTAAGGGATGGTTTGAGACACAGTCTGAATCTTTCATTATCAAAAATCAGCTCAAGAATTCAGGTACTTCCCTTTGATACTGTGAAGAAAAATAAAATCTGCTTAATTGATCATCAGCATTTAAAAAAATGAAGTGGGAAAAACTTTAGCTTGGAAGGGATAGGAGGTTTTATATCTACTCCTACCTTCTCCTGGGGTGCTGGGCATGGACTGAAATTACTCCAGCTACAGGTCCTTGCTTTATATTTATCTAGAGTACTCTGTAGAACTCCTGTTTGCCTCCCAGGCAGTTCAGTGTCTTAGATGCCAAACACAACTCTCCCTATAACACTTTGTTCAATGCTAGTCCCTGGTCCAGGCCTAAGTAAAGCAGAGATGGATGAGATAGGGGTGGGGGATGGGTGATAGGGTGAGGCAAAGATCTGGACTTGGTAAGAGATAAATTGAAGATTGAAGGAGATGAAGCAGTCTAGGTCTAACCCCAGGTGTTGAACCTTGGGCTATCCCCAACCCTTGATCGTGAATGGTAACATTTCAGATCAGGACTTAAGCTTTTGACTTTTATCTATAGCTTCCCCCTGACCACTGAGTTCATGATGGCCACGTAAGACTCCAAATCAGATACCATATCTGGGTTCAGTCACAAAGTAGCTGGGGTGGAAGGAATATCAATCCAGGGATATTGGTCATGTGACTGGGGAATCTCTGGGAAGGTACTTTCCTTCACCCTCAGTGTGCTGATGCACTAACATGACCATTTAAGCAGGAAATGAATCTACTCTGAAATGTGCTCAGGGTCTGCATTTTGGGGAAGTTGAGGGGTCAATCCAGAAGAAGTAAGGGAGGAAAAGGGAGACCCAAAGGAAGGATGTCTTTTTGCATCCTTAAAAAAAGAAATCCTTGATATAGGAGTAATGAAGACACTAAAATCAGAAAAGTTATACCTGCAGAGGATGCATACAAGCAACTGATTTTTGCTGCAGGTTCTCCACGCCCATTAATGTTTCAGTAATACAGGGTAAAACATTACTGGGGTGTTATTGAGAATAGAAAGTTCGAAGCATCAATAAAATGTACCTGAGAATATTGATTGACCTCCAGAGATATTCATGGAAATATCTTTCAGCATGTTCCTGCTTCTCTTGCAGATATTGTTCTGTTTTAGTGAACAAAAAAAAAAATTACACTGGATAATTTTGTTTTGATGTGATAGATACTTAATCAACTAACAATGAAGAAAAATCCCTGTACAAAGCAACCCCGCCCCATCAGTTTTGTATTAATTGTTAACCAAACAGAGAGATGTGACCTCTGCCTTTGGCACTGTACTACCAATCTTTACAATAGAATCATAGATCTAAAGCTGAATCAGATCTTACTGGTCACTTAGGTGAGCCCTCTCCTTTTACAGATGAGGAAATTGAAGCTCATAAAACTAAATCCTTTTCAGTTGAGTTTCTTACTCTTAGTGCTTCTCAGGAGGTAAATATCCAAGTTAGATATTAGTGGGTTTGGTGAATAATCATATTACCCATTCAACACCTTCTGTGTGCTACATGTAATGATATGGGTGCGAGGTATACCAAGGAAAATACACACACACACACACACACACTTCCTGCTCATTGATTTTAACAGTTGGTACTGAAGAAAAATTAGCTTTGGTTTGCTTAGCCTAAGAGATGGATAGAAGTTAGAGAGACTGTTTTCACTGTCATGTAAAGAAAAAAAATGATTAAAGACTAGAGCCGTCCAAATGTTTAATGATCTGCCTTGGGACGTAGTAGAACCCTATTCTCTGGACATCTTCAAGTGGAGGCTAGACTTGGTGAGGATGTTGTCATAGTGGTTTCTGTTCACATGTGAGCAGGACCTCTGAGTTACTGTCCAGCTCAAAGAGCGTGATTTTCTAAGTTTGACTGTCATGTGCCTTTTGAGGATAAATGGTATTACAATGCCAGATTTATGCATTTGTTTCTTCCCCCATGAATCCCTTTTCAAAGTCAGAGACAGTTGAGTTTCTTGAGTTCTGAGAAGTTTCTGCTGTAAGTGATAATGAAAGAAAGATAAAGAAAGAATCAGTTTATGATCTATTATGCTGTTTCCAATTAATTGGATAAATTATATGGCAGCTAAGTTGCAAAATGGATAGAGCACTAGACCAGAAGTCAAGAAGACTCGAGTTCAAATTTGAATTTAGACACTTACTAGCTACATGACCCTGGGCAAGTCCCTTGACATCTATCTGCCTCAATTTCCTCATCTGTAAAATATGGATAATAATAGCACCTACCTTCTTGTTGTAAGGCTAAAATGAGATAATATTTGTAAAGGACTTTGTAAACCTTAAGGTGATAAATACTAGTTATTATTATTACATGGGATGCTTACTATAATGCTGTGTTTTCATCCAAAAGACTTTTTGGTGACAGCAACAAGATTCTTGCAGGTAGAGACCTGCATGGACTGGCCTCATATAAAAATCTATTCTATAGCAAACGCTGTTATAACAAGATTCCTGAAAGTTTTAATCCATGTTCTAATTAAATTTTAGCAAGAGAAAGCATTTCTATAGTGCTTGTTCTGTGCCAGGCACTGTGCTAAGTGTGTTGTTGTTGTTGTTATTTTTAATAAACGTTTTTTTATTTGATCCTCACTACAACCCTGGGAGGCAGGTGCTATTATTATCACCATTTTGCAGTTGAGGAAACTGAGATTAGATGACTTGGCCAGAGTCACACGACTAGTTAGTATCTGAGACTGGATTTGACTCAGATCTTCCCGACTCCAGGCCCAGCACACTTTCCATTATACCACCAGCTTCTTTAATAAAAATTGATATGTCAGTAGTGAATAAAATGCCTTATTTTCATTATATTTTTCAAAAAGTGTTCAGATAATTCTTACAACTATGTTCTTTGGCTTTCACCTAGGAGGACATGAGAAATTTGAATAATATGACTTTTGTCACGTAGATCTATTTCGTGAGATAAATGAAAATGTTTCAAGAGAAAAGGTACATTGGAAACTAAGTTGTGGCTGGTGTTCTTAACTGAAATGGCAGCCTGTGGTTATTATTTGTCATTGGAATGGTTTCTTTAATTTTTGATCTTAAAGAAATTAACAAACAATGACTGAGTTCTGTTAAGGATGTATGTGAAACTTCAGTTAAGGAAATAATTATTTATATTTGTGGACTTCATAGTATTGAATATGATAAATTATGATTTCCATTTTAAAACTAATTATGATGATTTCATCTTGTGCAGAAGGTAAAAAGTATTCCCATCCTACCTGGGTAAAATACAAGACAATGAGACTGCAGACTGAGTGTTCATTATGCCTGTTAAGTATGACATGAGGCCGTAAGTGAACTGTCCATGTAGGTTGAGAAAGAAATCAGGCACGTTAAAGAATTACCCACACACATAATGCTTCCAACACATGCGAAGTTTAACAGAATTAAGGGCCTGAAGGGAAAGACATAGTGCAGTGGTGCTGAAAGAAAGAACAAGAGAAGGGAGGCCGAAGGTAAGGACTAAAAAGGAAACTGCTCGCTTTTTCTGTGCTTTGTACGGAACTAACAGAGACTTTGAAGTTGAACACTATTGATTCTTTGTATTGGAGCCATAGGGATATTAATACGCTTTTCCTTTGGATTTGTCTTCTAGCACACTGATTTATGTCAGTACATGGACAAACACCCCGGAGGGCTTCATCCAGACAATGTGAAGGTAGGTAAAGACATTTTTAA
The DNA here is from genome assembly GCF_900497805.2 of Vombatus ursinus. Classification (NCBI taxonomy): domain Eukaryota; kingdom Metazoa; phylum Chordata; class Mammalia; order Diprotodontia; family Vombatidae; genus Vombatus; species Vombatus ursinus. The sequence goes on along the minus strand of NW_020945237.1, from coordinate 3,080,493 downwards.
AGCCAAATATTAATGCTCTACTTTGAAGGAGATTGTCACAACTTCACTACTGCCATTCTCTTCTTATATAAAGGGAGCAGAAAACACACAATCCAGCTGAATTCTGTTTGGCCAATATGTTTAACACGCTTGTATCTTGCCTCCCAGTGCAGAAAGTTAAAAACAAAAAGGGCGGAGGTTTAGGGGGATCTAGTGGAAGTGAGAAAGGTAGCCCACCTCTATCAACTTTTGTATAATTGCTAGTCTAAGAAAGTTTCTTGGGCCACTGGGAGGTTAAATGACTTGCCCCTTGGTATCTATGAGAGGCAAGACTTAAACCCAGGACTTCAGGTTCCGAAGTCAGGTTCCTAATTGCCGTACAGTTTTGCCTCCTTTTCATAGAAATCTCTTAAAAATTGCTGCATTCTAGAATTGATATTCTTTTCCTTAGAACATTTATTTTTAATCCCTTTATTTTAGAGCATTAAAAATATTTTTCTTAAAACGTTTATTTTTATCTCTATTTCAGAACATTAAAAGTGATGTTCTTTTCCTTAGAATGTTAATTTTCTTATTTTATTTTAAACATTAAAATTTATGTCCTTTTTCTTAGAACATTTATTTTAATTTTGTTTTAGAACATCAGAAATGTTCTTTTCCTTAGAATATTTATTATTTTATTTTAGAACATTTTATTTATTTTAAATTGTTATTCAGCAGTTTTCATTGTTGTCTTTCACTTTTGCATCCTTTCTGTTTCCCAAATACATTGCCCTCTCTCCCAAAGAAATGTCCTTTGTAAGAAAGAGGAGGAAGAAAGAAAGTTCATTCAAGCTAACTAACTCCTCAACCAAGTCTGCCATATTTGATCCTGCCTCTTCATTTTGAAGACGGGGAAACCGAGGCCTAGATGAACTAAGTGCCCCAAATTGTTCAGGTAGTTAGTGGCAGAACCAGTGTCAGGACCCAGATTTTGTTCCTCCCAGCCCACTACCCCTTTCTGTACATTCCAAAACCTTTGCTCTAAAATTATTTTAGTAAATGAATTTGTGACTATGTGAATATGTGTGTGTTCTCTATCACAGCAGTAACAATCTTTTGCTTTTGTGAAGGAAAGCCTTTTTGCCAGTGTACAGAAAGTTATCAAAGAGGAAACCATTTGTTAATGTGATCATTTTCAGTATCTGAACTGCAGTAGGAAAAAGCAGACGGCCATTTTTACCGTATTGGTTTCCATGGGAGGCAACCAACCTAATTATACATTGGCTTCTGCTCACTGTTTGTCTGCTTGGAGACAATGTACTCCCTCAGGTTTACTCTCAGGAACTGCATTGCAGGTGATATCATTTTCCAGGAGCCTGGCAGAGTGGCAGATGCCCCCCGGGTATTTCAGTTTGATGTATGAGCTGGTGTTTTTTTCCACCCAGTGCTATTTGTTGTCACTTAAATCTGTGAATGTAAAATTAAGAAGATCAGAATAATATTTACCCAGCCAACGCTTAGTGCTCATGATGACGTCCTGGGTGCTTGACAGAAGTTAAAAGTGGAACAAGATAGGCAACAATTTCTAGAAACCATAGGTTACATGTCAGCTAGAGAAGGGACGAATGAGTGTTGATGCTGATTTTTATTTTGTTTTATTTTGTTTTCAAAAGAGTCTGTCCATCAAAGAGCTACATGGTCTCCCTAAATATTGCACAAATACTAAAAATCATCCAAATGTAAGCAGCAGGCCTAAATAGACAAGCAAAACAAATACTTTGGGGTAAACCTTTGGGGTAAATAGTAGTTGCTTTTTCTCCTGTCAGGACCTGTCTTTTAGTTCCAGCTTTTTAAATTTCATTCTGAAGCCATGCAGGTTTATAAAAAAAAAATGTATAACCCCAAAGACTTTGTACTTTCCCTCCTGCAAACATCGTTTCTTTAAAAGTAAGTAAATGAATGTGAGATCAATCTAATAGTTGAGAAAGCAGTTTCTTAACCTACCATGAGTACCTCAGTTTCTTCATCTGAAAAATGGGTACCTGAATCCAACAGTCCCCACAGAGAGGGTCCAATGAAATAATGCATCGGAAGACCTTTGTAAAATTTAAAGTGCTATGGATAATGTCAGTCAGCCTCTTATCTTTTTAATCACTGCTAGGGAGATCCTTGTTTAAATAATGAAATAATACATGATCTAACACTCAACAGACTGACTGAAGAGAAGGAAAAAGATAAATCTTTTAACTTCCCTTTTCTGTATAAGCAAGTCTTCTGTTGGATCTTAACTTCATTTAGGCTTTGGTTATCTGAAGACCATTTACCCTAATCCACTGCAAAAACCATCTGCTAAAGCTTTCTTTCTGAACATAGAATATTTGTGACCATTGGAATATACTCTGAAAAAATAATGTTCACATTAAATCTCTGGGAATAATTTTCCTGTTTTAATTGCTTAGGGAACTGTCTACCACACAAACTGTTTTCCATAATGAATGCTCACCCTTAACTAATGGTTTCATTTTTATTTTTTTAAAGTAATATCTATTCTTGACAAATGGATAATTTCAGCAGTTAATTACCAATCTGGAAATTAACAACCTGAGTCAAAAGCCCGAGGACATTGGCCTTGTTATAAATATTTATGTTTGTTAAAAGTGTAACAACTGATTTCTGCCACTGTGTCATTGGGTGCCTCAGAAATTGGTTAGTGTTTACAGACTTCTTTTACTGTTTGTTGTTATTTTTATACTAACCATTTGCTGTTAATGCTCTTAGGTTTGGAATACAAGCTTTAAGTTAGAATGCATTGTTGTGCATTACCAGAAGAATCCATGGCTTTTGGGAGGTCTTAAATAATATGAGTAATCTTTTTAGATATTTACTGACTAGTAAATTGAAGGAAAATTCCAATCAGAAACCAATCCTTCCCCCCAACTAAATTAGTTCAGTTTTCGGTTGTTTCTTTAAAAATCGTTAAGCATATGATAATGAATGATGAAATTTCTTTCAAAAAAAATTAATTGATACTATCTCAACTTGATATGTGGAAATGCTAATGTGTGAAGGCTATTAATGAGATGAGGATAAATCTACTTGCCTCTTCATGAGATGTATTTCTAGTTGAGTGTTATCATAATAACTTTACCATAAGCATTTTCTGAAAGTGCAAAAGAAATCATCTCTATTATAGTAATGTCTCTAGTTCTCTAACATTTGGGGATGAAATGTTTTGGAATAACTGAAATTGGCCAAAGTATTTTTGAAATGGCCCTTCATGTTCCATGAGGTATTTGAAGTGCTATTGCAAGGAGACTAAATTTTTTTCCCATTTCAATAGATATGCTAATTAGGAAGGTATGAAGTTTATTACGGTTGAAGAGTTGCTATTTTTCATTCATAGTCCAGAGAACAAGCAGGTGTATAGCAGACAGAATAATGTTATGCCAAATTAAGGTTGTCTTATACAGATGGCATTGAGAATTGATTTTTAAATGAGACTTTCTGGTATTCAGATATTGAGCATGTCACCCATTTTCACTATATTCTCTGTTAAGAGTTCTCATTTAGCTGGTAATGACTTACTACCATGCATCATGGTGACTATGACAGAGTCTTCCCCTTCTCTATATTTTGAAAAATATGATTATTTCCTAAGCTTGAGAGAGAGCTGAAAAACTCCCTGCCAAAATGTTTAATGAATATTTATGTTTTATCTGTTCCTCTGCTATGAATTTTTTCTTGAATTAAAAAAAAAAAACCAACTATACCCTATCCAGAAAGAGAAAAGAACAAATAATTTTAAAAGAAATATTGAATAATATCAGTCTACCTTAAGGTGAATATTGAGAATTAGAGCTCTGATTACTGGTTGCTCTGGTGAAATCAGAGAGCCCTGGTGAAACAAAACAAAACCAAAAATAAAAAAAGTAGATCAGGTCCAGTTATTAAGATTGGATGAATCATTGACTTTACTGCCATTGTCTTCTGAGCTAGATAAAACTGTTTGGAAAAGAGAAGGAATCAAGTTCTGTGAATCAATTCTGTCTGGCAGGCCTTCAGAAACACGTCAAAAAGAACTAGCAAAAGAAGAAAATGAATGAAATGTTTCAGTATATTTCTTCAGCAGGGAGAGAGAAGACTTAGCTTGAGTTAGCCATGCAATTGGGCATTCTGAGAAGAATGGAGAAATCACGGCTTTGTGCTTTCTTTTTCTTTTTTTTTTTTTTAGTTTAAAACTTAAAATTAAAAAAAAAATTGACTTTATGGTTTCCTAGGTTGTCTCTTGGAAAATAAAGATTCCATACATGACCACTTGATTCATACAGTTTAAGATCACAAAATTGAAACCAAGATGGCCTGTATTAGTAAAGCGTGCTGAAGATTGTAGCATCAGAAACGTAGAGCTAGGAAAGATATTTTTATAGATAAGAAATTGGAGAGTTATCAGTATGCCCAAGTAGGATTTTTCTAGATTCTCATAGACTCATAGGATCATAGCTCTAAAAGTGGGAGGGACCTTATTTTATACATGAAGAAATTGAGATCCTAGCATGTTAGTTGAATTTCCCAAAGCCAAACAGAAAGGTAATATAAAAAGCCAAGTCCTCTGACCTCAGAGTCAGTGTTTTTTCTACTGTATCATTGATTATGTTAGGAATTAACTAAGTCCCTTCTACTGTAGCTTTCCTATGCCTAACAAACCCTTGCTAATGAATATTTTCTGTCAAGTGAGTCCATTTCCCAAGTACAATCCCAATGGAACCCATTGCTTGAGCCTGATCAGATTGGTTTTGGGTGGGGGGGACATGCATTCATTCTTCCCTCTCCTCCCTTTCCCTCTCCTTCCCTCCCTGTTTTCCTCTAGCATTTTTTAAGTGCTGCTAGATGAATGTGCTAGACAATGGTTTAGGTGCTGGGGATACAAAGATAAAAGCTAAGAAATCTCCCAGGGATCCTACCTTCCATTGAAAAACTTATCAGGAGCTATATGAACCAGTGTGACCCACCAGTTTTTAAATGCAAAATTCCAGTTGATGTTAAACTTTCACTTGCATGTGGCATATAAATGTGGGCTCACTATTTACGTTAGACTGTGACTGTGGTTTCAATCTGCTGTACTTATTCCCAAGGACATAATAATTCATATGAATTTAGCACTTCTTAATTCTGATGATAAAGTCTTCCCATTGTTTTCATTAAAAATACACAAACAACAACCACTTTTATTGAAAGATAGCAGCAGATTTCCTGAAGAAGAAAACAATGTTCAGAGAAATTCTGCTGACCCAGTTCATTAATTTGTGCTTGCTCTGACCTATGCTTCTAGAAATAATGCAAGTCTAGGTCCTAATGGTACTGTTTTCTTGAATCAACCTGCAATGAGGAAATTTAGGATCACAGGATTTAGAACTTGAAGGACTTCTAGAAATCTTTTGGGCCAACCACCCTATTTCGCTGCAAAGATGTAGAGACCCAGACAGTTCACATAACTAGCCTGAGGCATGCTGGTCATTTTTAGCAGAGCTAGGTGTCAGGACCTTGGATCTCATGGCCCTAAATCCAGAGTTCTTTCTATTACACTGTACTGCTTCCTTTCCTAAAAGTGGACATTAAAAAAAAGGCTCTATCTGAGCAATTGTTCAGGTATATCTCCTAGAGAGTTATATTGGACAGTTATTAAATTAAGGAATGAGTTGACTACCTAGAATAGGGCTTCATAACTTTTTTTGTTTGTTTCATGATCCTTTTTGGAAGACTGGTGAAAGCCATGTACCATTTTCAGAATCATTTTTTTAAAGTGTCTGAAATAAAATGTATTGAATTATAAAAGCAAAATATAAGAAAATATAGATAAATTAATATGTGGTTTTCTATGTCAATATGCAGGCTGTAGGAATCTTTATATACTGTATAATGGCCTGGTTTCTTTTTGAGTTTGATACCTCTGATCCAGCCAGTTTTATTTGATTGCAAGTTGCAGGGTAGATGTTGACCTGCATTGGTAAAGAAGGATTTTTGTTGTCTGGGAGTTCCTTATGTTAATGAAATCACAGGTCCAGGTCCTATCCCCCTATATCTTGTAATTCGCTGATAATAAATTTGAAACTGGGAATTGTATCCTGATTGACCCATCGGTGGCAAGTGATGCAAAGGAAAGAATATTCTATTTGAGACAGACAATGGTGTCCGTCCTGGCCCTTAATCCCTGTGTGGTCTTGGCAACTTCCTGTCTGAGAATCTGTTTCCTAATTTAGAAAATGAAAATATTTACCTCTGAGATCCTTTCTGGGTCCAAATCAATGACCCTTTGATCTTATATAGGCCTATCTGGCTCAAGGTGCCTTAAATTTTATTTCTGGTACAATCACATTTAATAACCTTTTAAGGCTAAATCCCCTATCAGATTGTAAGTTTCTTGAGAATAGGGTCTATATATTTCTATTTCTAGCACCTAGTACAGTACTTTGCTTATGTGAAAATTTTGTATTTTTGCTTTATGTGAAAAAATAGCTATGTTTTGGCTTTTGGAATTAAACCTACCCCTGTTGTCCAAAACTAATCTGCTATGTGTTCTAAAAAATTTATAAATCCTTGTGCCTTTTTTCTTTTGTCAATGCCTTTCGAATTATCTTTCTTTCCCAGAAATTGATATTTACAAATTATTTAATTAATTCTGCAGATTTTAAGTGATGAATCACATAGGTACAATGTCTGGTTAGGAACATGTATCAAATCTAGCAAATTATGAGTTGCTTATAGAATCATGGAATATTATTTGGAAGAGACCTCAAGCCTTTGCTGAGAAAGGAAGCACAGGTATAATTCTGTGTTCCTTACAAATGACCATTTAGTCTTAGCCTGAAGAACTCTAGCAGTGCAGGCCATCCGACTATATCTTGACTACATGTAACGCAGAAAGTGTTTTCTTTATCCTAGCCAAAATCTTTGTTTCTGCAACATCTGTCCGTCACTTCGAGTTTTGCTTTAGCAAAATGATCTTATTCCTCTTCCGTGTAACAGTCTTTCAAATCCTTGGAGACAGTTATTTTTCTCTTGACTCACATAAACATCCTGTTTGTTTCACCAGTCTACCTTTGATTTCTCTGGACATATTCCTGCTTTTCAATATGTTTTCTAAAATTTAGTGCCCAAAGCTGAACATCATACTTCAGGTATGGTCTGACCAGGGCAGCATGCAGTGGGACTCTTCCAGATTTCCTACTTCTGTTGTTCATTCCAAAGATTACATTAAGGTGTTTCTGGCTGTAGTGTCACAATGTTGACTCATATAATGCCTTTGGTTCTGTAAAACTCCAGGATTTTTTTTTCCCCCCACACAAACTGTTGTTACTTACCCATGTCTGCCATAGTCTGTACTTGTGCAAATGAATTTTTAAAAATCCAACTTTAGGTCTTTCATTTCCCTGGTACATTTTTTTTTTTGGTGAGGCAATTGGGGTTAAGTGACTTGCCCAGGGTCACACAGCTAGTAACTATCAAGTGTCTGGTCTGAGACCAGATTTGAACTCGGTTCCTCCTGACTCCAGAGCTGGTGCTCTATCCACTGCACCACCTAGCTGCCCCTCCCTATTACCTTTTGTCATGGCAGTTTTGGCTTATGGTTTTAGCATGTCAAGATCTTTTTGGAGCCTAATTTTGTTATTTAATGTACTAGCTTCCCTTTGCAGGTTCATATTGTCCAGAAATCTGATAACTGTGCTATCTGTATCTTTATTTTCAAAATTATTAAAAGTATTCAACAAAACATCCACTGGGGTACTCTACTACAGCCCTCTCTTCATTTTGATTTGAATTAATTAATTATTCTTCTTTAGTTCCAGAAATTAAAAAATCTACTGAATTCTGAATTCTGTGTTGAATAGCTCAAAAGGGACAGCTGAAAAGAAGATATTTTGGAGATATATTGGAGAAATTTGGAGAAATAGAAAACTATTTCTGGGTCAAATTGAATGGAATTGAATTCTTTTTAGCCTGAAGTTACTGTAATAGTTTTGAAGCTCAATAGGAATTCATCATGAAGATGATCTCTTCTATTTCCTTGGAGAGAAAGTTCATTTAGATGGCATTTGGGAAATGCCTGTTGGAGGCAGTGAGATGGTATAGTGTGTAGCGTGTTGGACTTGGAGTCAAGGAGACCCAAGTTTGAATCTTGCCTCAGACTCTGTAGGTGTGTGACACTGGGCAAGTTCCTTAACTGTTCTCTGCCTCAGTTTCGTCTAATGTGAGGATAATGATAGTGCCTCCCTCACTGAGTTGTACTGAGGATCAAATGAGATAACATGCCACTGTTATTACTACTAAATGCCAGCACTGTGCTAGGTTATGGGAAAGCAAAGACAAAAATTCCAAGTCATTTCAGCGTCTGTTGATCAATAAACATTTATGGTCCCTACTCTGACCCAGTCATTATGCAGATCACTGAAAATACAAAAATAAAAATGAGTCTCTGTCTTCATGGCATGTACATATAGTCACCTTGGACAGATTAGTGATTAAATACAAAGTAATATGGGGTAGCAATTACTAAAAAGTGTTAGAATCTGAAAAACTTTCTTTAGAAACTGTCATTTGTACTGGTAACCGTGAAAGAATTGGGAGCTCCATTAGGTGAGTATGAGATGAGGAGTGGAAACAGGAAGTCAAATGTCACATATGAGGAACATGAAATCAGCCAGTTTGGCTGGAGCATGGAGCCATGCCTAAGCCTGGAAAGATAGATGGTGGCCAGATTTGAAGGGCTTTAAATGCCAAACACAGAATTTTGTGTTTCATCAGTGAAGCACTAGGGAACCACTAAAGCTTCATGAGTAGGGGGGTGACAGATGTATGTTTTAGGACTATCAATTTGGTGACTGGGGGGGGATAGATTGCAGAGAGGAAATGCTTGATGGGGAGGAGGGGAGACCACATAGACGTTCATTAGAATAGTTCAAGTGAGGGGAGATGAAGTCAGAAATTAATGTGCAAAATCTCAACTCCGTATAAGGAAGCATCGATGGTATAACAATCAACTGCCTTGAGCTTTGGAACAGTTTACCAATAACAATGATAAATACTCTAGGTTTCTTTAATAATATTATTTATTTATATTTTAGGATCCATAGGTTTAAAGATAGGAGTTACCTCAGAGACCACTGACCAGTTCCCTCATTCTTGTAGATGAGAAAACTCAGTTTGGGGTCTTTAAGTGTGTGCAGGGAGATGAATAACAGAATCTCTAAAGTCCCCTCCTAGTTCTATGATTGAGAAAATTTTAAAGTTAGAATGGGTATTAGAGGTCAGCTGGTACAGTGGATAGAGGCGCTGGACCTGGAGTCAGGAAGTCTCATCTTCCTGAATTCAAATCTGGCCTCAGACACTTACTCGTTGTGTGATTCTGGGCAAGTCATTTCATCTTGTTTGCCTCAGTTTCCTCATCTGTCAAATGAGCTGGAAAAAGAAATGGCAAACCACTCTAGTATCTCTGCCCAGAAAACCCCAAATGGGTACATGAAGAGTTGGACATGACTGAAAAAAAGTCCAGTCCTTAATTTTATAGATGAATTTTCTCCTAGTCACTGTTGCTTAGAGTATTGAGTTTACTTCAAGGCTCAACTTGGGTAACCACAGCTACTGGATGCCTCTAAGATATTTCATTTGTTAGGCAGCTCTCCCTTCTCCAATTATCTTGTATTTATCATTTATCTGGGTAAGTGTTCCATTCTCCCTACAGAATGTAAGCTCCCCCAGGGCAGGCTCTCTGCATTACTTTGTCCTATTTGCCCCCTGTTCCAAGCCCAGTGTAATGCCCTGCCTTCAGAAAATGCTTAATAAATGATTGTGGAAGGGCGCAGCTAGGTGGTGTGGTGGATAGAGTACCTGCCCTGGACTCAGGAGGACCTGAGTTCAAATCAGGCCTCTGACACAAAACACTCACTAGCTGTGTGACCCTGGGCAAGTCGCTTAACCCCATTGCCTAACCAAAACAAAACAAAACCCCCAAACAACAAACAAATAAATGATTGTTGAATTGAATTGAACTGAATTGACTGAAGAGACTGAGATCCCATTGGGAAAGTTAATGACCTGATTCCATTATGTGAGGGTGAGACAAAACAATGTGTATCCATCTGTTTTTCTAAAATTAACTGTGATGTTCCAGTGTCATTCAAATCTTTTCTTTTCCCCCCAGATCCTATAAAGTCTGCTGAAGGGCATGTCTTCTCCTCTTGACATGACAAAAGAGTTAACTAAGGTCTTAGATTTGAGTATTCAGTGTTTTCTTTGCACGATCATATAGTAAATGAATCTATGCCTTCAGTAGTATACACCCTGTCTAGATGGTTCATGCATTCAAACTAGACTAGTCTAGACGTTTGGGAAATTGGAAGAGTGGCTAGCATTCATCCAAGAAAAAAAAACAGAGCTCTTTGTAGGGGTAAATTAAAGCCTTGTGTCAATTGCTGGAGGAATAGGGAATATGGAAACAACTGTAAAAATATGAACACTGGCTGGGTTCAAACTTAGGATAATTTGTCAAATAAACTTAGATCTAATTGAAATCTCCATGAGGGCTAAAGGCAAAACAGTCCCAAATAACATTTTAAACATTCATTTAAAATGCCAAGCTCTCTGATGTTTTCAATAATTTTTTTTTTTTTTAAGTTTTGATTGTGGGATTTATGTTGAACTTTTATTTTGGGGAGAGTAGGGAGCAGTACATTGTGGCATTAGGCATAGGAAAAAAAAACCCAACCATAAGTGATACAGTTCATTACAAATGCAAGTTAACCCCAAAATTAAATTGCCCACGACTGATTTGAACAATACAATGAAGCCTTTAAGATGTGCCCCTTGCTAAATTACTTTTTAATGTTGTTTCTGTTAGACTTTTGCTGAAGTGTTTTGCTGTAATATTTTTGGCCCACTAAAGATATCCACTTAATTTCAAGAGAGGGATGGAAACATAGAGGCAAGTGGGCTGGGCCTGTCATCTTTTTTCTGCTGGGGGTGCCAGGGCTGGAAACTCTTTACCCTCTACATTGACCCCTGCTGTGTACATCACTGTCCTGTTCAAGTGACTCATGGCAGAGATTTTTACAGTCAATGTGCATGTTTGCCATTTCAAGCTGAAGTGATCATAAGGAATATGTAACCATCTGTGGGAGTCTTTCCCTGTGAAATCAAAATACCAAGAAAAAAATGATCCTAATGTATTTATTTTCTGATATGATATGCAAAGCTAATCCTCAGTCATATTGCTTTATGTCTGAAAAATGATTTTTCATAGCCAAAAAAATAAAACTGGACTTGATGGACTTGCTGAATGCATCCAGATGTGTCATTTGGACCTTCATAATTCCTTTATGTTTTGTATCATAAGCTAATGCAATGAACATAAAATACTTTAATCACCTGACGTATGGATATGCCAAAGAGCATTCATTTATTTGCAAACATTTATTGAGGTCCAATGTGTGCATGAACTTACTATATTTATGAAATATGTGATATTAATGTATCGTATTAATACACATAGATGAAAAGTAGTATTAAGTTTCATTGTGATGTAGTGAAAAGATTGGTGGCTTGGCAGTAAGGGAAATTGTGTGAAGTTCCCGACTCTGCTTGAACTTGTATAATATCATTTAGTCTCGCTGGGTCTCAGTTTCCTCAACTGTAAAATAAGGGGTTTCCCTTCCCACTCTAAAGTTACAATCTCAAGGTAAACTCTTGAAGCTCATTCCCTCCCCTCCCCCCCCATTTCTCTAATGGCTCTGCTGTCTTTGCTGGTCCTTATTTCTCTTTGCAGTGACTTCATGTCAAAGGAAAGTGACTACCTAGAGCTGGTGAAAGTGGTCATTTACATAACCACCAAAGAATTAAGTACTTCTCTCATGCAAATATCCGTGGAAAAACTTGGTAAAAATCTGTGCCTCTGAGACCCATTCCAAAGAACATCTTTAAAGGACAATTTGTGGGGCTTTCTGTTTAACTCAGCATGACAATCCATTGGTCAGATCCTTCACATTAGAAGCCTAAGTGTAATAAGGCTTCTAAGTAAAAAGTAAACCCAAGAAACACCTTTTAAAACATGGTTTTATAATAAGAAGTTTTCTAATGGTTGCAGTAAAGAGACTTTAAAAAAAAACCAACTTTTAGTATCAGGGTATATATTTTTATTTTGTCATTTAAAATTTTTGTATTGCTTTTTAGTTTAGTGGGAAGGACATCGGGATTAAAAATGACCTCTCTCATAGTTTATTTTAGTAATTTTTCTCCTTTCTTGATCTTACTCATTTTTTCCTCAGGATCACAAGGAGGTTGTCAAATATCACATAATATTAACTCTGGGCTGGTGTGAATATAGTTCTGTTTCCTGTTGTATAAACAGTTGTGTGTGCTGTGAATACCAGGCTCACCACAATTCAAAGGAGAAATTAGGTCACTCCAGCTTCTCCACTATTGACTTTTTTCTCACAGGATGCTGCTCTTTTTGTCAGTAAATTGTTAAAAATTCCTTCCAATGAGAAGCTGCTTTGATGCAACACTTTATTGATTAAAAAATCTAAAAATATAGTGAGTGATAAGCCCTGTGATCTGGAGTTTGTTTCTGCTGTGAATACAATTAACTTTGGGCTTGTATAATTGTATCCTTTTCTAACATTGTATTTCATGATCTCTTTTAATGCATTATCTCTTTTGAATTGTTTCTGCATAAGCTCCAGTATCCTATTTCTTCATTAATTAGCAAAGGTCTTTAACCGATTCTTTTGGGAAAATTCCTTCTGCCTGTGTGGTTCTTAGAACCTTCATTGAAGTAATTCGCTTTCTTGAGTGAGTAGCTGCAATGTGTCCTTTCGGCCATTTTCCCCCTTTACTTTACAGTAGCTGTGTCAAGCATTCTTTGTTTCCCAGTAAGAGAAGAAATATTATTTAAGTACAAATGAAAAATCATTTCTTAGGATAGTGTCCTAGTTTTTATGTTCCTCACTAGTTGTTTGCCTTCTTCTCTCTCTTGAAAACTTGATAATCAAAAACTAAATGCCCTGATTTTCCAAGATAAATGAAAGGATTTTTTTTTAAGGTTACCTAGCCATGAACTTCATTGATATTCAGTTTCTTCATTTGTAAGAAAAGACGGTTGATTCCCGAGGTCTCTTTCAACATTCTCTGAGTCATTTTCTAGCAGTGATACAGATTTTTTTTTAATATAGGGGAAAAAAATACCTGAGCATATACTAAATGTGCTTCTGAGCAGTTCAGATTTGAAAAACAATTTTGGAAGATTGTTCAGATGTTAGCAAAGGGTAAAAATGACTAAATACTTGTTAATAATTGGTCAAAATTTGACTAAAGACATTTGGGTCTCTATTAAGTATGCATTTCTCCATTCTCTTCTTGCCAAGAACTTTCTTTCCAGCCTAATTTTGATGACAGTTAAAGTTGATCAAGTGTCATCAACTGTTAATTAATGACACTGCAGGAGTCGGCTCTGGAAGCTGACCAAAACTGCCATCTTACAATAAAAACAATCCACATCCTCACTTAGCAATGCTTACAAAGTAATGAGACATATTCCCCAAACAGTGGGGAAGGAGCCATCGACGGTTGTACTTAATGATTTATAATAGAAAAGAATTTTTGAATTTTAATTGATTAGTTATAATGTGATTACCTTATTTAAATAAAAGAATTTTATATTGGTATGAAATGACAGTAAGAAATGATACTGAATTGCTCACAGCATAGCATAACTAACCTTCTTTTGCTCTAACTGATTATTCCAGTTGAGTTCTTTGTTAAGTATCTTTTCTTGCCTGCTTTTGTGCCTTCATTCATAGTTTCTCTTTCATGTCTGGCCTTTTGCTCCTTTTTACAACTTTGATGCCAGCATCATTTGTTACTGACATTCCTTAAATGATCCCCAATGTCTCCTGTTTTTTTTTTTTTAAATGCCAACTTCATACTCTTCATATTCTTCATAATCTGGTAAGAACTAAGTTTCTTGGTTTTCCAAGGTGAAGCATAAGCTTTTCCCTTGTAACAAATCAACTATTTGACATTAGATGAAACAACATGGAGATTGTATTAAGTAGCCCGTAGAATGATAGAGGTGGGAGGGGCCTTAGAAATTATCTACAGCTAACCCATCATGTTCCATTTAGGATAAGTAGGCCTGTCAGGAGAAAGTGATTTGACAGAGGTCACACAGGCAGTAAGTTAGAGAATTAAGTTTTAGGCAAGGTTCCTTAGTCCAAATCCTGTGCTCTTTCTGTTCCATGGTGCTGTAGTTCCACTATTTTAAATGTGATTTAAAGATGTGAACATCAATAAGATGATTTGTCACTGTGTACTGTGGATCCATGATTTAATTGGGTTAAGAAAGTCTTAATGATGAAACTCCTTCTGTCAGTGCAGAGCTCCAACTGTTTCACAACTTATAGACCGACTTAGCTGGGACATGAGGAAGTTCAGTGACTCGGTGGTGTTCGTCAGAGATGGGTCTTCAATCAATGCTTTCAAGGCTGCTCCTCTGTCCTCTATCATGAATTATCAGACTTTTAGGGATAATGCATTAAAAGAGATTATGAAATACAATGTTAGAAAAGGATACAATTATACAAGCCCAAAGTTAATTGTATTCACAGCAGAAACAAACTCCAGATCACAGGGCCCATCACTCACTGTATTTTTAGATTTTTTAATCAATACGTAATACATAATAATACATTTATACTCTTAAAAATTATTGAATACCCCAGAGATCTTTTATGTAGATTCTTTCAATATATAGTATAATAGAAGCTTTTACAAATCTTAGTAGTATTATTATGATACTAGTTTGACTGTGAGGACTCCCTGAAAGAGTATCAGGGACTTTTGGAGGTCCCTGGACCACAATTTGAGTACCACTAGGTGGCCAGGCCTGGAGTCAGGATAACTCATCTTTGTGAATTCAAATCTGGCCTCACACACTTAGTAGCTGTGTGACCCTGGGAAAGTCACTTAACCCTGTTTGCCTCAGTTCCTCGTCTGTAAAATGAGCTGGAGAAGGAAATGACAAACCACTCCAGTATCTTTGCCAAGAAAGCCCCAAATGAGGTCACAAAGAGTCGGACACAACAAAAGCAAAAACAAAAAACCCCCTACAACTGAACAACAAATTATTTATTATGAGATAATGTCTCTTTTTGTAGTGGTAAGATTTGGTTATTATTGACTTTAACAAAATCATTTAAAAATTACTGGGACAGTAATGGAGGTTATGTTTGTATTCCTGATTCAGAAAGATACTTTGAAAATTCTTTTTTTTTTTTTAATCATAACAAATTGCAATGTGATGAATTAAAGGATTGGCATGTTTTAATTTAGCTCCAACTTTGTTTTAGACCATTAGGTATCTATGTACCTATGATAGCACCTTATCTACTCTTGGAGAAGTAGAGGGGCTAACATCAATGTACACACAACCCAACAATAGGAACAGTTTTTGTTGTTAAGATTCTCTCTGCCCTGGGAGCCCCAAGTGTTGTCACACATAAATATATACTCAGGAACTTGTCACAGTCTTGGACTGTAGAGTGTTTTGTTCTCTTTATCTCTAAAACATTGGTGTTTTTTGTGAATAGCAAATGATTTATTTAAAAAAAAACTCAGTTTACATCTGAGATAGTTTCAATTCTAATTTTCATTCCTTCTGTCTTTTTTTGCATTTTAGATGTGTCAGTCTTTGAAGTTCTGTTGCAAACTAAAGTAACTTTTAGTTTCCCAGGGTTCAGGATGTCTTTTAACTCATCTGGATGGCTTTAGTTATCTAGACTAGGGGCTTTTAAAGAAATTTCTAGCTGTTGACTTTGAGTACACCCTGGGAATTAGGTATAGTCATTGTTAGAAGATGGTAATCGGCCAAAAGGTAGTTATTGGCATTAAGTAAACCCAGGCTGTCCTAACAGTAATGTATGTGTTACATGAAATATTGATATGTACGGGTTGGAAAACAATGGTCTAGTGCAAAGAGTACTTGTTTTGAGCATCATAATAGGATTTATCAATTATCTGGAATTTATATTTGAATCCTTGTCCATAATATAATAATAGATGCAAAAATATTTCAAGGCTAAGACTAGGTTCCAGATATTTCTGTCCCAAGGGAAAAGTAAATTAACATCATAGGAGAGTAGAAAGAAGGCTGACTGACAGAGGATCTGAGTTCCAATGCTGGCTTTGCTGCTTAATTATACAGTTCACTTAACTTCTGTGGGCTTTAGTTTCCTTATGATAAAAGGAGTTGGTTGGATGAAAAGACTTCTGATGTCCCTTCCAGCTCAAAATCTGTGAAGCTGAGTTCAAGTCTTAGTCCTTATTTACCACTGGCAAGATCTTGGTGAAGGCACTTCAGCTGTCAGTGTCTTCTCTGACATGAGAATGAATGAGGTTGTCAGACGAGGTGATCTATTTCTAGGATTACTTTTCCTCAATGATGTTATGAACTCATTTAAGTTTGCAAAGACTCCATGTTGCTACCAACCAAAAAATGAAGAGGGAAGGAGTATCCCTCAAAAGTGTGAAAGTCCCAAGTGGTTGGAAAATAAAAACCAAAGAAATGAGTGTCCCAGAACTCCATCTTGAGAGGTAGAGGGGGAGGAGGGGCACTGCTTCTCCTGGTAGGCAGTAATTAATTTTGGGTAATATATGTAGTGACAGCTAAGCATGTTGGGGTTCTAGTGAATTATTTAAAAATGTGCCCCTTATTCCAGAATCACAAGGTTGGAAAGCCTACGGATCACTTTATACCTTGTAGAATCAGAAGAATTCACTATGGCCTTAGCTCACACATCTAAGTGAAAGTCCCAAAGTAACTTTGGGATTTTTCTTTCAAATCAACATCAGCTGCTCTTTGGCCTTTCGATTTCTTTGCTTTCCTTCCTAAACCCACCCCCTTCTTTATTCCTGATCTATTCTATAATCAGAGAAGATAGAAATCAGTCCTCAGGCAACAATCTAATCTCTTGAAGCCATATGGGTAAATGAAAAAATAATTACAATTTTAAAGAATTGAACCTTATGTCTCTCATTTTCCCCTTGTGTATGTGTATGTGTGTAAGATGGCATAATTTAATTCTCTGTGTGTTTGTCTTTTATTCCCTCCATCTTTGTCCTCTTCCAATAAAACATGCCTGTCAATTGAGATGCCTAAAAGGGGTCTAGTGTAAGGTAAAAGGAAACAAAATCCCCCAAAGCAGAGGGGCTACCTGATTGTTTCCTTTTAAAGTGGAAAGTTTCCATAGTAAGGAGATGTTGAGTCAGATTTTTACTATTTGTGCTTCACTTCTCGAGGAAATCACTAGAGGATAGAAAAAGAAAATGGTGCCTCATTTTGCTTGTTGGTCCCACCTCCCCATCCCTGACCTCTACACCAAGGTACACAATATCTATTGCTATGTTCACTATTCTCTGGCATGTCTGTTACTCCATTTAAGAATGGAATACATTCTTATTGGATTTGGATTTGGAGTCAGAGCATTGGGGAGAAATACTGCTAATGCTACTTATTACCAATGTGATGTTGGGTGAGCCACTTTAACTCTGTGGGCCTCAGTTTCCTCATTTATGAAATGAGGGGGTTAATTTAGACAACCTTTAAGGACCTTTCCAGCCCCAAGTCCCCAGGTTTTATATGAATGGGTGATTCCATAAGGACCACAGTAGCCATCAGCATTTTGTCAATGGTGTGATGTTATATATGGACATATATTAGCATATATTACCTTGTGTGCTTTCCTTTATACCAGCTATTTCTTTCAGTATCTTTATAATGTTTGGAATGAATTTTCTCCTGAAACTTATTTAAAACTAACAAAAGAGAAAATTGCAAATGTTTAAATCTTTTATACTTAGATTTATTTCATAGAAAACACCATTCAGTTCGCTCTAGAAGAGTTTAGGTGGGTGAGGTATTTCTGCTAGCTCACAGAACAGGTTGAAATTTCCGTAGTCCTGTTTTTTGGTGATCCCAGTTTTTCTGTACAGATTCTTCCCATTTTTATCAGATGATTTGATTTTTTAAAAAATCTGTTTTATACTCATTTTCATATTATACAATTATTCTTCAGAATATGTATAGAAACTAATGTTTACCTTCAGATTTTAACTGTGTCTTTTCTGCCCCCCCCCCCATTTTTCCAGTTGTTTTTATTTCAGTTGCTGCGAGGACTGTCTTACATCCACCAGCGTTATATTTTGCACAGAGACCTGAAGCCACAGAATCTTCTCATCAGTGACACGGGGGAGTTAAAGCTGGCAGATTTTGGTAGGAAAGCAGTTAATTATGAGTCTGTTTTGTCATGTTGTGAGTATGCCAGGCAGATGGTGGTGTGGATTTTGCTTAGACACAGCTACTGCATTGTAGAGCCTGGTAAAATTTCCTCTGGAATGAAGGATTCATTATGATCCAAATAATGCTTGATAGATTAAGAAGTGGGAAAGGGAAACATCTTTCATACTCAGAGAGAAGGGCGGGAGATGGGGGGGAGTATCCAGTAGCAGGAGGGAGGAGAGAGGGAGGTCGAGAGAGAGGGAAGGAGGGAGGGAGGAAGAGAAGGAGAGAGAGAGGGGTGAACTTCATTAGCATATTAACACTGGCAGAAAGGGTTGGGACTGAGAATCTTTCAAGCAAGGAAGGTAACAAGTCGTCCTCCTGACATTTTATAGGGAATTCACAGTTTATGATCACTTATATGTATCATCACCCCAGGGACATAACCATTGAGCCCAAGGATCCACAAGCTGGGTTAACCTTTCTTGGAGTGACACTTGGCTCAAGAAGTTTTGAAGAATTAGGAGAGCAAGCACTGAATATCATTGAAGGGAAGAGAGTTGTTTTAGCCTATTCAGTTTAAAAACTGAGGGCAACTAGATGGCACAGTGGGTAGAGTTCTGGGCCTGGAATCAGCAAGACTCATCTTTATGAGTCCAAGTCTGGCTTCAGACATTTATTAGCTATGTAGCTCTGGACAAGTCACTTCACCCTGTTTGCCTCAGTTTCCTCATCTGTAAAAGAGCTGTAGAAGGAAATGGCAGACCACTCTAGTATCTTTGCCAAAAAAAAAACCCAAAATAGTGTCCTAAAGAATCAGACATGATTGAACAGCAACAAATTTATAAACTGAACCTTCCACAAAAAGTTTTCAAATTAGTTTATCCCACTCTAAGACTATGTTCCTTCAACCTTTGTCTCTGTGACTTAGGAGACATGCAGGGCTTGGTTCTCCGCCTCCTTGTTCCCTCCTTTCCCCTCCTTCTTGATGTATTCAGAAATCTCTGAATTGCCCTTGCTCTCTGTCAACCCAGTGAGAATGGGGTGTCGAGCAGAGCCTTAACACCCAGGATTGTCATGGAAGCATGATGTGTTGACAGTACATTGCCTCAATTATTTTTGAATATGTATATTCTGATTAGAAATTTGCTTGGTGAACAGTAGAATGAAATATTGCCCTTGGGACAGAAAGATGCCTGCGAATGTGATATGGGTTATTGCTACAACATAATTATTTCACCAAAAGACAGAAGGGGGCTGGGAGGCAGTAAGAGAAAGAGAAAGAAGAAAAAAATTCCTTTTCCAAAGGTAATATTCTGTTGAACTCAAATGCAGTGAGACATTTCAAACACTCTTCATGCTCCTTTGCTCTTGGATGTACTTTTTGAAGACATTAATGATTAGAAAATTTTGTCATTATATCCTACCTTGGTCTTGGTTGCATTGTTTGGGGAAGCGGGGGGAAGGAAATCTGAGCATTTAGTCTCTTTGATTTTTATAGGTAATGTCCAGCCTTAGAATCAGGTTAAGCGCTGCATGTTGCTTCAGTTTATTTAAGCCTAGAAAGCCTAAGAGAACAGGAGCTATGGATGGCTGCTTATCAAGGCCAAAGATCATTGAATCTTTACCTTGAACCTCCAGTGCCTGCAGTGGGATCCTTATTTCATAAGTATACAATAAATCAGTGAAATGGGGATTTTTCTTCTGACATGCCCTAATAGTCTATAAAGAATAAGTTTGAATAGGATGCCAAAATGTGCAGGACATAGTTAACTGTGTTGGACATAACTTTGGTTGTATTTTCGCAGAAATAGTTTCTTGCTCATAAATTTTAATTTTATGCAAAACTTTTGGAAATATGTTCACATTTTTAATAGGGATAACTTGTGTGTGTTCACTGAAGACACTTTGTTTTCTGCTTCTAAGCAATGTAATGATTGCTAGAAACAAGGTTTTAGTCTTAGAAAGTCTTGTAGACCAGCCGGTCTTTTCAGTAAGTACTAATTTTGTATTTGTACTAGGGAGGAATTTGAGGTGGTTAAAAGCACTACACACACTTCCCCAAATGGATTTAATGCCATTCTCTTCCTCCTATTCATTCACATCTTTTTCACCCAGTCATTTTGCCCAGTGATATTTTATGGTGGGGAATCTTAGAATAAGTGGCCAAAAAGGCCATCACAACAGCACATGTGATTAGGCTGCAGTATGTACTTCCAGTGATTACCCACATGCAACAAATGGTGTAAGAGAGATCGTGGAGGAAATGTGTGATTTGAAAAGGAGGCTTTGTGGTGAGGGTGGGGCTAAGGGATAGTGGTCACTCCCAAAAACTTCCAGGGAGTTTTCGTGAAATGAATGAAGGCCTGGAGCAATACCTCTGACACATGAGTTTGCCCTTTGGTGGCAGTCTTCCTTAGGACCAAAACAGGAATTTCACAGAATGAGAAGGCATAGATGGTTACATTATGATCAGGATAGAAGGAAAACCTCCAGTGATGAGACCATAGACCTAGCCAAGTATTCTGATATAATGGTCAGGTTCAATAGCAAATTAAATGCTATGTCAGGGCTTAACTTTGTAATAAAAAAAAATAATTCATTCTTTTGAGTGTGTCTTTAGTTACTGAAAATCATTAATTGGATCTTCTTGAATTTCTATATTCGAAACCCATCCCTGGCACAAGGCCTCATAGTCTGTTTATTAAGTGTAACAAGAGTGGCTTATCCACTAATTGGCAATTTACTTGATTAATTTTGCATTATTTTTGTCTTTTAATTAAAATTACTGCGCCTAAATGTGTCTGTATGAGCATGTGTGCATGTGTGCCCCTGAGAGAATGTGACATGATGGCAGCCAGATGAGAGTGTCAGAAAAACACACTCCAGGCACAGTCAATTGGCTTTATTACTTTAAAGCACCTAAAATAAACACCTAGTAGCATCTAGATTCAGGGTTTAGGCTGTGGGAAGAGCTTTACTTATAGCTTTTCTATGATGTTTTATTGATTGTATTTGAAGGATATAGCTCCAGATTTAGATGAGGTAGGTGTGTGTGTGTGTGTGTGTGTGTGTGTGTGTGTGTGTTTGTGTGTTTGTACTTGGCATTTAAATTCCAAGTTTGAAGTTTAAATTAAAATTAAATTATATTTAAATTTAAATTCCAAATTTAAATTAGTTCTGGATTTACTCTGTGCTCGGTCCATAATAGGTGCTTAATAAATGCACATGGAATTGAATTTTTGAGTGATTTTGTCATTTTCTGTTTTCCAGGGAAACTGGAGCAGCTAGACAGTCCTTATAGCTATTAAATCCTTGAGATAGGAGAAATTTAGACCCTCTATGGAATCTGGGAAGTCTCATTCTGATGGTTGGAGTCAAGTTTTGTTTGAATTATATTGTGCATGCCCCGTTAACAATCACCATACATGCACCAAAGATTTTAAAGAGGCATTAGGTCACTTGAATAAACCCCAAATAAATAACAACTTTACACTTTGAAAGGTTTCACATCCTGAATATGTGGCAGACTGGGGTGAGAAACATCATGTTTCATTCACGAATATTATTGTGTTTAGCGAACATTTCCTTAGTGTAAGGTACTAAAAGTTTTTGTTTGTTTGTTTTGAAAGCGAAATATGATATAGACTTTATTCTCTAGGAGATTTTAATAGCACCTACTTCCCAGGATTGTTGTGGAGATCAAGTGAGGTAATATTTTAGAATGCACTTTGCAAACTTTGAAGCACTATAGAAATGCCATCATCATCATCATCATCATCAGCATCATCATTATCATTGTTCTTGTTACTGTATAGTATAATGTAATGAAAAGAGCACAGCCTGTAGAATTAGGGGACATGGATTCAAATCCATCCTCTTTGAAGCTTACTACCTCTCAGACACTGAGCAAGTCACACGAACCTTCCTGAGCTTCCTCATCTGTATAATGAAAGCGTTTGGTTAAATGGCCTCTGAGATCCCTTCCAGCTCGAGTTCTTCCATTTTTATTAGAATAGAATAAAAAGACATATAGATGTAGATACGCTATAGATACACACGTATATGTATGTGTGCATACATATAGAAATGACTAACCCTCAAGAAAGAGCATTACAAGTGCAAAGTACTATGAGATTGACACAAGCAGAAAGTTTTCACAGACATAGAGAATCGGTGAAGATTTGACAGAGGAAATGGTATCAGTTTGGTTGCTCGAAGGCAGGGTGGGACTTTCACATATAGAGATGGATGTGGAGTTCATTCCTTGGATGGTGCATGGAGTAAGAAGAGACATATGCATGGGGGGAGGCAAGAATAATCAGGGAGCAGCAGAGTTGGTCAGTTGTTCTGGAAGAGAAGAAACAAGAGATAAAGTTACAAAGGTCAACTTTGGTGTGAGGTAGATTGTGTGGATTATGGGGCAGCTAGGTGGTGATGAGGCATCTAGGTGGTGCGGTTTCCTGGAATCAGGAAGACTTACCTTCATGAGTTCAATTCAAGCCCTCAGACACTTCCTAGCTGTGACTTTGGGCAAATTACTTTTACCTTGTTTGCTTCAGTTTCCTCATCTGTAAAGTGAGCTGGAGAAGGAAATGGCAAATCGCTACAGTTATCTTTATCAAAGAAATCCCAAATGGGGTCATGAAGAGTTGAACATGACTGGAAATCAACTCAACAACGAGAATGAGATTGTGGAGCAGGAGCTTGTGTTTTATTGGTTACTAATGGGGAGCCATTGAAATTTTTTGAGTCTAGGAGTGAGGTAATGAAAATATTGTAAAGAAGGAATTGGAGAGGCATAATAGGAAGGAAGAATGGTTAGTTAAATTTGAAAAGGTTTCCTCTCTGGTGTCCATGGGGTCTTCTGAAAAAAATTCTGAATTAATTCATTAAATACACTAATTAAAAACTTACTTTGTCTTGTTAAGGGATTTGTATTTCTTGTTGAAATATTTGCATACAATTTTTGTTATTCCTTTGAACATTTAAATAGTCAGGAACCCCTCCTCCTACCCTTGCCATCCCCCAAATGATTGGAAAGTAGTTGATTTGGATGCAGATGCAACACCTTGTTGGTGTTTATCTCTCTACTAATGTGGGTGTTTGTTCTATGGGACCAAGTTCTATTTTATAGAGAAATTAAAGATCAGATATTCTAAATGGAGTTTAAAATAAACTCAGTTTCGTTTAGTGTAGAAATTACTGTGCAGTGAAAAGAATATCAAATCTGAATTCAGAGGACCTGGGTTCGAATTTGTACTCTATGACTTAACTCCCTGTATGACCTTGGGCACTTAGCCTCACTTAACCTGAGCTCAGTTTTCTCAACTGTAAAATGAAGAATTTTTACCAGATGATCTCCACTGTCTCTTCTGGTTATAAATCTATGAAGATAATTTTCCTAACAGCTTATTATAGACTATTATTGAAGCATTATAATATGAGAGAAAGAAATTGAATTTAGAGTCTGCAGATACTTGGGTTTAAATCTCAGCTCTGACACACAATAACTGAAATACTTGGGAAATAATTTGTCTAGTGTCCCTGACCCTCAATTTTTTCTTTTGTAATGATATACATTATCTTCCTATTACACATTATACATTATAAAGTATAACAGTATAGATTATATTTATCACACACATGACATATATGACCATATATAATAGCATACATGTGATATACCTATGTATGTACATGTGTGTTTCTTATTAATGTATCCAAAATGGCTTTAATTTTTATTCAACATGTGGAGAAAGGAGGGGGATGTTAAAATATAAATTGTTGATATATTTTTGTGTAGCTGAGGAATCAATCGATCTTTGTTAACTTCTGATTAAGGTAGCTTTGAGTCACCAGTTTGTTGATTCATCTACATTAATTCTTCAAGGTGTCTGGAATGCTATGTGACATGAATGGGGAAGATAGATAGATAAGGTTGCACCCATGTCCTTACAGGAAATTAAGAGTTAAAGAAACGTTAGATAAAGAAACATTGTCTGACCCCCTCATTTTGCAGATGATGAGATTGAGAGGCCACAGTGTTCGTCACTTCAAGACCATGCAGTTAGTTGATGATAAAGTCAGCACTCATACTCGAGTCTCCCAATACCTGGGGCAGTGTTCTTTCTGTTGTACTCCTGGCCTAGTGAGAGACCCTGAAGGTCAAGATCTTGAAGGTCATTACATGGATCAAGGCCCTTCTGAAGGCCTACTGAGATCATTTGTGTTATCTTTTTCAGCTACAATTTTTGAGGTGGGCTGTTTAAAATCATTCACCATTGAATGATAGGAAATCAGAGGAATGAGTATATAATTTTTATTTCTACCCTTCCAGTTGAATATAAATGTCTTGAAGGCAATTCCTGTTGTACTCTTGTTTCTGTATCTCCAGTGCCTAACACGTTACCCTTTCTTTCCTCTTCAGCCCATTCTCCATATAGCTGCTAAAGTAGTCTTTCCAAATTTCAACTCTGACCATGTTGCTCCTCTATTCTGCCACCTCACATGGCTCTGTGTTGCCTCTAATACCTTTCAATGCCTTATGACATCTGGTTCCCACTCATCTTTCTAGACTTTTTAACTTTATTCCCCTTCATATATTGCATCCAAAATGACCTGCTTGCTTGCTTTTCTCTGTAGTGGTCATCCTAATCTCCCAACTCCAGTCCTTTGTATAGCAAACTTGTAATGCACCCCCTCCTTAGAATATCTCAGTGTTCGATTCAGAAGTAATGTCTTATGGAGAGCCTCTCCTGGTTCCTAGTTGTCAATTCTTTTTCTCTTCTCCAAATTGCTTTGTATTTTCTTATTTCTCTTTGAGACCAGGGACTGCTTTTCATTTGGTCTTCATACCCCCACCACTTGGCTCATAGTAGAAACTTCATCAATGCTTATTGACTGTAATGATGAGTTTGAAAGAACATCAGTATAGAATCCTGAATCTGTGTAGGTAAGTTCGACATTAATTTCTTGAGCGTCATCATTGTGATAAACTGTGATTTAAATCTAGGTATTGTTATTCACTCTAAGGCTAATAAACTTAAGAGTGAATCTGGGAACAAAAGCATTGAACTTGACTCCTCCTCCATTCTTCTCATTTAGCCTAGATACTAGAAAATCTTTTGGATAAATGTCATACATTTAGGACTTTCACTAAGATGATCTTAAAGAAAGAGTACAGGAAATACTTTGAAGATAAATGCAAACAAAAAGCCACTAGAGAATGTCATGTAGCATTTATAATACAGTCTGCTAGATCATAACATATGCCATATCATTGTTTTATGCTGCTTTAGCAAATAATTCTATGGAAATGCAGTTTCCTAGTAGTAGGTTTTATCTCTTGTGTGCATTTGCCATTTTCTCTTCCACCCCTTTGTAGGCCATGACCTTCCTATAAAGACAGCTGGGCTAAATTTACCACCTCACAAATAAGTCAGGGCCAGTAGGGCCAAAATGTTAACTGTTCAGTAAAGGCATACTAGGGTCATGACATCTTTCACCAGGGATGAAGAACCTGACTTAAATCACCTTTTTTTTAAATACATAAAACTACTGGCCTTTTTTTCTCACATGGTCATAAAACACCATTTTCCTACTGTTGCTATGTTTTTTCCTGTAGGTTACTTCTTGACTCGGTTAGGGAAGGGAAAGTATTGTATAATGCATTTTAGATTAATTGCAAAATACCCTAAAAATTCAAATCTAAAGAGGCTCTGGGTTTGTGTGTGTTATTTTTAAAATCCACATTGGGGATAGAAGAAAGCAATGAGAAATCAGCTACTGTCAAGAGTAGGCTAGACTTTGTCAGGATAATAAATATAAAATCTCCGAATAAAGGCCTTTCGATCCCGAGAGAGAAGACCTTTTACTGTTTTGTATTGCAAGCATACAAAATTCAATATTGCAGCCATAATTTTTAATTCAAGGTTAGATTTACTCCAGCCTGTTTTCTTTGGCCTGGAAGATAGAATTTTGGGTATATCTTTGTTCTTGAATCAGTATGCTAAAAGAAAAAAGGAAAGTTTCACTGCTCAGTGGTGCATCACACAGTTACTAAGACCGAACCCTAGAGCATTTGAAAGCCAAAGGGGATGATATTGAATAAGGAGAGCTCCTGTTTATTGACATGCACACATGGGAGTATTGTTCTTTAAAGAGCATAAACCAAGGTACTCTTATTTCTTACTGCTGTATCTTGCCACAATTCTCCACGAGAGATAATTTCTGGAAAGGCACAGGAAGACAAGGGATATGAGAAGCCATTTAAGAATTGATGATGAAGTGTAAGCAGAGGCTTTCATGTGAATCTGAAAGGTGAAGGAATATATTTAGAATAATTGGTGCTATAGTAGGAGCTGGAGAAAGGGCTGCTTGTTTTTTCTCTCTCTGAACCTAATTTAAATTCCAGGGGAGAATTTAAATATTCTACAGTCTGTCATAAAAATGATAACATGATAGCAATAATTAATTTTAATTTGATCCATGTACTCAATTTAAACTTTTCTCAACAATTTTTTTTGGTAAGACAAAGGAAGCAATAACTAATGTTCCTCTAAACTAGGGATGAATGTCAGGATTTGGCAACAAGGTGTAATGGAAAGATATAAATGGATTTAAAGTAAGAATACATAAATCCACAAAAGATCAGTGACTGTGCCAGTGTGGGGAACTTCCTTTGTGACAGTTCCTCTGTCAACTCCATTACAACCTGTTTATGACTTGGTGTTAGACTTGGTGTTATGTCCTAGGGCGTTGATTGATGCAGACAAAGGAAATATAGCTTGCCTAGGATCTCAATAGCTTGTAAGTATCAAGAATTGGACCATCACTTCTTGCCTTCGATCCCCGCACTCTATCCATTTTTCCATACTATCATTACTTGGGTCACTCTTGGCTTATTGGATGGCACAGCATGTTTGTGTGTATTACATGTATGTGCTATTGTAAAGATTAAATGAAATAGTATGTGTAAAGCACTTTGAAAGTCTTAAAAGTGCTATATAAATGCTTATAATGTTGATAATGATTGTTAGTTTCCTAGAAAGGTTGTATATTCCCTGAGACCTCATCTCTTCTGATTCTAATCCCATTTTCTGTCCACCATGACATACTTGTGCCAGAGTACATGGTTCAAATTCTAGTACTGTGACTCAATTCCCATGTGACCTAGTACACATCCATTCTCTTTGTTGGGCCTCAGTTTCATCAAATCATAAATTTAGATCTTCAAGGGACCTTAAAAGCCATGTAGTCCAACCCTCTCCATTTACAGGTGAGGAATGGAGGCCCATTCTTCAGCATCACGTGGGCAATAAATGATAGCACCAGATTTTGAACCCAGATCCTTTGACTCTAGAGAGTAGTTAGGTAGTGAAGTGGATAGAGTGGCAGTCCTGAAGTCAGGAAGACTTGTCTTCCTGAGTTCAAATTTGGTCTCAGAGATTTACTTAGTTGTGTGACCCTGGGCAAGTCACATAACCCTATTTATCGCAGTTTCGTCATCTGTCAAATGAGCTGGAGAAGGACATAGTAAACCGCTCCAGTATCTTTGCCAAGAAAACCCCAAATGGGGTCACAAAGAGTCAGACACGACTGAACAACTTCTGACTCCAAACCAGCAGTCTTTCCATTTCACCACCCTGTTTCCCCATGTGCCCATCTCTCCATCCGGAAAGTGAGTGGGTTAGAGGAGACAGTCTCTAAGGACCCTTTTAGCTGTAAAATCTTCTGATCCTCTATCACTCCAGTTGATTTAGCTTCTCATGTCCAGAAAACCTAACTCTGTGGCTCTTTTCTAAACATTTTTTATCTGCACTTGAATTAAAAAAAAACTTTTATTTTAATTTTTCCCATCCCAAAATGTGACTGATTTTCTAGGAGTGTTCCAGTAGCATATACATATACATACATACATATGTATACACACACACACACACACACACACACATATATACATATGCACACATATACATATATACGTATATATGTGTGTATATATATACATATACTTGTATTTTTAATTTAAAAAAAACAAAACAAAAACCCAAATACTTATATCTTTTAATTTATATTCAGTTTCATATTGTCAAAATAAAATAAAACAGAGGTCTTTTTTTCTCATACTAAAATGCTCAGTATAAGAAAATTTTAAAATGGGACTAAAATGGAAGTAAATGATTGGGAAATAACACTGACAGGGCATACTTTATTTTACTAAGGTGCTGCTGAGACTTCTGTCTCCCCAGTTGGGGCCATAAGGGTTAATTGCTAAGAGTGATAACCTCATGCTGCCATAGGTGTGTTGCAGTCTATATTATGGTAGCTCATTTTAATCCATTAACACCAATAGATCCAGCAAGCAGTGGCCAGAGGCCCCCAAAGGAAGATGTCTTTCCTTTTCAGGGAGCAGTCATTTAGCTCTCAGCTCTTCTTAGTCGCTGTTGGGAAACTTCTCCATCAGTAGTGTTTGCCTGAGTACAGGAACTCAGGTATTCAAAAGGCATGAAACTGGTAACAACGTACAACTGACCTGTGTCTGTAGGGAGTTTGCAACCTCTGAATCACAGATTCCGTTCAGAGGCAATAGACCTCAGAGACTGGAAGACCTGGGTTTATGTCTTGCCTCTGACACATACTGCCTGTGTTACCCTAGGTAAGTCACATAACCTCTCAGTGTCCCAGACATCTCTCTAAATCTATAAATTGCTTTAAGACTACTGGTAGAGGGTTTTTCTCACTAGTAGCTAACTACACTGATGAAATTTTTTTTAAAAACTGTAATTATCTGTGTCATATTGTTTTCCTCCAATAACATGTTCCTTGAGGGCAGGGTCTTTTTTTTTTTAATTTAAAATTTTTAATTTATATATTTTGTTTTGACAGGGACTGTGTTTTGCTTTGTCTTTGTATCCCCATCACTTAGCACAGTGTTTGGCATTCAGAAAGCACTTGAAAAAATTGTGCTGGATTATTGAATTGGATTATTGAATTACCAGATCAAAAGTTTGGGGGGATACTTGCAACATTTAACCTATGTGTCTGATTGAAACAAAAGAAATGAAAGTTTTAGATTGTGACAGTGTTCGATGTTAGAAATAGTGAGATTACTAGATTGGGAAAGTCATAGAAAATGACAGAAAAGGGTCAAGCTCAGAAGAACTGCTTTGGAATCATCACCAGAGGCAAGCAATAACCCAGAGACTTAAAGGTGAAATTGTTGGAGATGCCAGAATGGGACAAAGTTGGAAAATTTCTCAAATTCCTGTGTTTTCATTGGATGTGTGTATGTGTGTGTGTGTGTTTGTGTGTGTTTGTATACACACACAATGAATGTGTACCAGGTCACATGAGAGATGAGTCATAGTATACACACACACACTCACTCTCTCTCTCTATATATATATGTATACATGCACACACATACATACACACGTATGTGTATCCTGTTGATGGATGAAGATTTGTACCTCCTTAATTTGGTTTCTTGTTTTGTTCTTTTGTTCAAGTTTTTAAGAATTTGACCTCTGGGAATTGTATATTTTAGTGATTTAATTTAGGTCTAATATTGGAATGAAATGAGGACTTATAGGTCATTCGGTAGTTTACAAAAAGATTTATTAGCCACAACATAGAGAAGTTATCCAGCAAGGATAGAGCACTCAGTTCCTATAGACAGGACCCCTGTCATATGGTCTGGGACTGATCATGTCTGTATAGTCTGGGAATACTCAGAAGTTGTCTTGGCTAGTTAGCTTGGCATCTTCTCCCCTTTTCCTTTCCAACCCCTTCCAACCTTTCACTTCTGGCCACTGAAGTCTCAGGGACAGGTCCTTGGCTTTTAGGGAAACAAAACTAGCCTAATCTATATTAGGGGAAGGGGGATTGATATGACATCTGGCTTATCACAAATGTCAATTTTTCACTGATGAAATAACCTCACACTAATATAGTGCTTTTAAGTTAGATGGCTATAATGATGATTATTGAAATTGTACTATCAGGCTCTTCTTTCTCTCATCCTTTGAAATCACTAAGAAATGTAACTTCCTAAGAATCATCGGTCTCAGAGCAATGACTGGATAATTGAAATTGGTGTGTGTTTATGTCATTCAGCTCCTTTGTTCAGCCTGGCAGCATTTGGCCCAGTGAGTCAGTGACAAAATGAATATTATTTACCCCTTATGGGAGTATTTGTCATATATGATGTCTTTGATTATAGAATGTAAAGAGGGCAGGACCTATTTAAATTTGATCTTTGTATCCCCAATGCCTAGCACATAGTAGGTGCTTAACAAATGTTTTTCAATTGGTTGATTAATCTTTACTGTTAACTGGGAAACATTATTTGAAAAGTTAAGATCTTAGAAATTGAGTTTTTTTAAGTTATCTTAAAAGTTGTTTTATAAAGGGAGTTTTTAGAAGACAACACAAATAAATGTACTATACTGATAGATTTTCCAAGAATAAAGGCAAAACATGCATACAAAATTTTTTTGGTGAGATTACTTTTTTTGTGTCCTGAATTTTTCACTACAAATCTTCACAGCTAAAGTAATTCAACAAAAATTTTATTGAACACACACCAAGTACTGTTTAGTAGCAAGTTTAGTAGATATAGAGTGTTCCAATAGGAGGAATAAGATAAAATTTTAATAATTTTAAGAAAAGGCAGATTGCAGGTTGTATCAGGGAATTGTTGTGATAAATATTTTCTAGAGAATATAAGGTATGGATATGGAAAGACCTGCATATACCAATTTTCTTCACCTTAAGGCTTTTTTTATTTACAAAATACTCTCTGATAATTTCAGCATGTCAGTTGAATTAAATTTTTCAGTTTATTAATCATGCTTTTTTTTTAAACAAACAACTGGTTTTTTTTTTTTTAGAAATTTCCAACATTCAATATTCTGTATATTTAATCCCAAGTTTCCCCTTTGAAGAATTTTAAAGAATATATGGTAATTGTGAATCCTGGAACAGCATGATCTCAAGAGAATCAAAATTGTGCATAACCCAAAGGGCAATGAAGTGGTATGTGGTGAATGGAATTACCAATAATTACTTGCACGCATAAAAGGCATGCTGTAATGAGGATTCTTAGGGCAAGATGGCTTCTGAAGTCCTCTACAATTTTGAGTTTGTTTTGTTTTTTTTGTTTTTGGTAAAAAAGACAAATAACATTATGAAAAAAAAGGAATGCACAATCATGCAAAAACAAAAGGTAACAAATGGACAGCAAGAATATAGTACTGGTTGCCCCAAAATATTAAAAAATCTAGAAGAAGGCCTCTAGTGTCATCAGTGCAGGACTCAAGAAAGGATGTGACAGAATCATACAGACTGGGAAGTTGGGATATGTTGACATATGTCTAGTTGATGGAGAATCCACATTGATGAGCTTGAGCATCCATCAAAGGCTAAGTGAGTGACATCATCACATTTTTGGTTTCTTGCTGAGGTAAAGAAAATGTTGGTTGGAAGCAAGTGATGAACTAGCTGCCTTGTCCAAAACTAGAGTGGTCCCTGATGGTCCGATGGCATGTGTCAGTCAATCTTCTGTTCCCATATTTAAGCTACTCCTAGATGGAGGCAAAAAGAGGGTCTGTATCTGTCATCGATGGTGAAGAAACATATCGGAGGACAGTTTTCAATCTGGAATTTTAAAAGGCAGAAGTGTTTTATAGTACAAGAACTGTCATATTAACAGAGTTGGAATCAGGATTTCAAAGGAACCTTGGAGACCATCTAATCCAAGTCGATTCTGAAAAGGAATGCCAAAGAAAGTACCCAACAAGTAGTCAAATGACCTTCATTTGAGGAACCTTTGAAGAAAAACAAAACAAAACAAAACAAAAAAAAAAAAGAGGAGCCAGCCCTTTCACTCTGGGATAGCTTTGATTGTTAAGGAGTTGTATCTTAGTGTCCAACCTCAATTTGTCTCTTTAAAGCTTCTACCAAGCAGAAATCAATTAACTCCCTCTCTAAATGATAGCTTTTCCAATAATTGCAGACATATCCTCCCTAAGTCTTTTCATCATCAAGCTTAAATATCACCAGTCCCTTGATCTTTCCCTCCCTCCCCCTCTTCATATGGCATAATCTCAGGGTTCTTTGCCAAGCTCTCTCCCATCACAATCTCGGAATGTTCCCTTGCCTATCATTATCCATTCTGAAACAAAGCAACCCAGAACTTCATATATGGGCCATTCTCTCCCAAGTCCTCTAGGACGTTTTTTCCCCCACATCAGTTGTCATATCCCATTGTTGGGCAACTAATAGCCCGAGCTCTTTTCCAAACAATGTACTATCAGGCTCCTCACCATCCTTCATCTTATGCTAGCAAAAATTAATTTTTTTCAGCCCAAGTCCCTATTCAATTTCATTTTATTTTATCTGGCCCCCTATTTAGCTTGTCAAGACCTCTTCGAAACCTGACTCTATTATTTAGTGTGTCAGTTCTCCTTTTGCACATTCAGTTAGCATGCCATCCCTGCCTTTTACCAAGTCATTGATAAAAATCTTACACAGAACACGGCTAAGCCCACTTCCCTAAAACTTAAGGGGTTTTGTGTTTTCTAAATTTGAAAGAATTGTTCCATTCTCTAATGTCTTTTTGAGTGAAATGAAAACACAGTAGTAGCAAGGTGAAATATGAGAGTGGTGAAAGTGCTTATTATATTTAGCAATAGCTGGAAAATGCTGCTACCACTCTGTGGAAAGAGTTTTAACCTTCAAATGTTCCTTTTTCCAAAAATTTAGGAAAAACCAATACTATAATGTCTTATCCAAGCAGTTCTGCTGGTGTGTTCAATGCATCCTCTCACTTTAGCCAAGACTACTTAAGTGGGACAGAGAAGAAACTTAAAAAACAACCAAAAGGACAAGTTAGGGCATGTCTTTAGGTTCTTATGTGTCTGCTTCTGAGGATGGCTTTTCTGTCTCCTTCTTTGTTCTTTCTTGTCAGTATGCTTTACATAAATCTATACTCTAGATGACTTAATCTTGCTTGTTTAAGTACCCAAGCTAAATATATTTTAACCATTTTGGATGGAAATCTTTCTGTACTTGCCTTCTTCAACTGAACATAATTTAAACTTTTCTTGACAACTTTAGGTCCTCAATATAAATGTCAGTTACTGGGACATAGAATGATAGAGAATTGTACTCAGGGACTCTGGACTTAGAATGGCTCTTTGTCCCTGTATTTAGTAGCCCTTAGATTGTTTTTGTCTTTTTAAGTTTTTGTAGTCTTTTTCACTTATTTTTTCCCTCCATTGTTAGTCTTTTAATTGTTATTAATACTTCTGTATGTATCTCTAGTGGCCTTTCTTCCCACTTTCAAAATTCTGCCATGGACTGGGAAAGCAGATAACTGGATCAATTAAAACATTGCATTGAGTAAGGACTCTCATGATGGAACTACAAGTTTCTGCTGTGATCAAAGGGCATTTGCAACAATGAATGGACAGCATGGCATCTGGTTAGTGCCTTTTTCAATTCGGTTTCATCCAACAAAATTTTTTTAACTTCTACCCCTACTTTGTTCAAGCCAGTATTGTTTCTCACACATGCAAGTTGAGAGGAAACATTTCACAGGACAGTTGGTCATCTTCTATTGCATCATTCATGAGTATTTGCAAAAAAAAAAAAAAAAAAAAAAGCACTGGGGAGATACAAATCTGATATAAACCCCAACCTTGGTTCAGTTAGTATCTAATAGGAGGATGAGCCATATTATGGGCTAAGTCTAAAATGGACTTAGTCCAACATATTCAAGGCTTTTTTTTCCCTTTTAAAAAATTCAACATACACTTTCTTTCCCCTGAGATGGTTCAGAAGACTCCATTCTGAGAAGAGTTTGGGAAACCAACATGTGGAATTAGTTGGAAGAGTCTTGCTATGTAACCACTATATAAAATCATAAAAGCCACTACTATAATAATTGGAGACTAAAACCCCCTAATGCAAGAATTTAAAAGGATATAAAATACAGCTCTTGGTCTGCAGTCCCTAAATCAGGGACTGAAGGAAGGGTCCTGCAGGCATTTGGATCTCAGGAAAAGACTTCTCACAGCCTTTCCTGTCACCAGATTAATTCTTTTGTGGTTTAGAACACCAGGGATTTAAAGTATCAGCTGGTAGATAAGGGGAGGATCAACCCCTAGAGTCTGCCTAAACTCCTGCTACATCTCTTCCTCCCACCTGTTGACAAGGTCCCACCATTTTTTGGGAAGACTTTTCAGCACTTAGACATTCTCAAAACAATCCTAACAATTGAGGGAGCATCTTTTGGCAAATAAAAATAAAAACACAAAATAATATATGCAGTTATCTTAAAACAATCCAGACCATCTGAATTAAAATACCTAAGAATTCTTAGGTGTTGTGCATTACACTTTATCCCAGAATCTAAGTTGATATCTTAAATCACCCCATACCACAATGCTTTCTGTGCTTCCAGAACTGTCAGCCAAAACCTTCCTAGGGCTCTCATCAAGAGGAATAAGTACTAAATTTTGGCCCTATTTAGAGACTTCTTTTGAGGGGCTACCATATTCTTCCATGAGGTTTGTCTCCTTTAGGACTTAAAAAAAATCAAAGACTTAAAATCTTCTCCAAATAGGCCAAAGGTTCCACTTCCATTCATGTAAATTCCTATTCACTATGGTTGTGAAAAAATAATTTACCTCCTCAGTGTCTTAAATAGCAAGACCCTTCCCACTAATTCCACATGTTAGTTTCCCAAACTCTTTTCAGGATGGAGTCTTCTGAACCATCTCAGGGGAAAGAAAATCTTCCAGTTAAGGGAGATCTGCATCATTTTCTCAAGTTGCACAAATCCCACCAAGGGGATTAAAATCTTGAGGCTTCAGTCACCCCACACAAGGATGGAATAAGGAAGTGCTAGAGAATGTCAATTGGGATTCGATCCAAAAGTGGTCTATATTGAACTCCTTCACAAGTAGTGGATGGAGAGGCCATCAGGAATGGAGAAGACAATGATGACTAGATCAATAATTCTCCCTCCCTGACATGGCTCCTGAGGTCTCTGGTCCTCCATGATGAATGGGTGCATAAATCTAGAGTAAGAATTCATTCAGTGCCCATTAATCTGCTGTTAATCACTAGGCATCATTCGCCTCTGATGGTCACACACTTTTGTGGTTGTTCAGTCGCATCCAACTCTTTGTGACTCCATGGACCATAATATGCCAGGCCCTTCCATCCTCCATTATCTCTTGAAGTCTGTACAAGTTCATATTCACCATTTCCATAACACTGTCCATATGTCTCATTCTTTGTCATCCCCTTTTTCTTTTGCCTTTAATGTTTCCCAACATTGGGTCTTTTCCAATGAGTCCCATCTACTCATCGTGTGGCCAAAGTATTTAAATTTCAGCTTTGGTGTTTGACTTTCCAGTGAATAGTCTGAATTAATTTTTTTAAGTATTGATTGATTTGATCTCCTTGCTGTCCAGGAGACTCTCAAGTGTCTTCTCCAGCACCACAATTCAAAAACCTCACTTCTGTGGCACTCAGCTTTCCTTATAAGTCCAATTCTCACAGACATACAACGCCACTGGGAAAACCATAGTTTTGACTATACAGGCCTTTGCTGGAAAGGTGATGTCTGTGCTTTTTAGTATGCTGACCAGATTTGCTGTAGCTTTCCTTCCAGGGAGCAAACATCTTTTAATTTCATGACTGCTTTCACTGTCTACAGTGATCTTTGAACCCAAGAATATGAAATCTGACACTCCTTCCATTTTTTGTCCCTCTGTTTGCCAAGATGTGATGGAATCAGTTGTCAGGATCTTTGGGTTTTGTTTGTTTGTTTGTTTGTTTGTTTGTTTTTATATGTTAACGTTTAAGCCAGCTTTTACACTCTCCTCTTTTACCCTCAGCAAGAGGCTTCTTCATTCTTCACTTTCTTCCATCGGAATGGTATCAACTGCATATCTGAGATTGTTGATATTTCACCCAGCAACCTTAATTCTAGCTTTTGATTCATCTAGACTGGCATTTCGCATGATGTACTCTTCATTGACGTTAAATAAATAAGGTGGCCATATATAGCCTTGTCATATTCCTTTTGCAATCTTAAACCAGTCAGTTGTTCCATGTTCTGTTTTAATGGTTGCTTCTTGGCCTGCATTTTGGTTCCTCAGGAGAAGAGTAAAATGATCTGCTACTCCCATTCATTTGGCAATTTGTCAAAGGCTTTAGTGTGGTCAATGAGCAGAAGTAGATGTTTTTCTGGAACTCCCTTGCTTTCTTTATAATCCAGTCAATATTGAGAGTTTGGTCTCTAGCTCCTCTGCCTCTTCAAAAACCAACCTGGTCTTTTGGTAATTCTTGGTTCATGTATTGCTGAAGCCTAACTTGCAGAATCTTAAGTATAACCTTGCTTGCATATGAAATGAGCCCAATTGTTTGGTAATTTGAACATTCCTTGGCATTGCCTTTCTTTAAGTTTGGGAAGTAAACTGATCTTTTCCAGTCAGGTGGCCAGTGTTGAGTTTTCCAAATTTGCCGGCATATCGAATGCAGCATTTTAACAGCATCATCTTTTAACAACTCAGTGGAATTTCATCACCTCTACTAGCCTTATTGTTAGCAATGCTTCCTAAGGCCCACTTTACTTCATTCTTCAAGATGTCTGGCTCTCTGTCAGTAACCATACCATCATGGTTATCAATGATGTTAATTCTTTATATATATGAGATATGATTCCTTTATCTGAGAAACTGTGTTTAGGGTGGGGGCCACATAAGAGGAAAGTCAAAGGTTATTCTAGTTTTTCAAACCTGAAGAGTAGAATTTTGGTGTCACCTTTACAAATAGAAAATACAGGGGATTGGCATAGGTTTGGAGGTGATTCTAGAATGGTAGATTTAAATTTGGAATATGATGAGTTTACATTTGGACATGTTGCATTTGAGGTATTGGCAGATATCCGAGGAGAGATGACTGGCAGGTAGATGAAAATGTCATACTCCAGCTTTTGGGCAAGATTTAAGCTAGATGTATAGGTTTGGACATCCCCCACATTGACTTGATAATGGAATCCATGAAGAGTCAATAAGGTTACCAAGGGAAAGAATATACAGAGAGGAAAGCTGAGTACCAAGGACACAATTATGCTAACATGGATGCTAACTACTTTTTAGTATTTATGATCAGATACAAAAAAGATGGACTACTGATGTTTCTGGTAGAAGTGTCAAAGCTATGTGGGCAATCAGGACATTTTTAACTTGCCATTAGCTATATTGTACGGGAATAACATGTCACCTTATTAATGCTTTTACATGACTAAAATCAGGTTCAGTGTTCACTGGCATTCTCTGTTCTGTAATAAATGATGATTCCGACTGCTTAAGAGTCAGGTGTTTACATTAGAGGGGATCCTGAGTTGAACAACAAATTGGCTAACAATGGCCATGTCTAAGAATATCCTTAATTAGACCATAGGGAAAGTTGTTTCATTTATTTTCTTTGTGGCTGGTGTATGATTTTTAGTACCAGCTTGTTTACATTGGCCTCTTTCCCCATCTGTCAGTTGAGGCAGAATTCAAATGTGAAATGGAGCTTTCAGAAACATTATATTGATTCATGAGACTCCTTGGAGGTCGGAAACTCAGCGAATAGGCATTATGTGATAAACAAATACAGGATTACTTTAACTTTGATGCATACAACCTTGCTTTAGTATTGCCTAAATTAGATTGATGTTTGGTTTTCCCAAATAGTTGTTTGGAGCCTCCAGAGAGAAAGATTTATCTTCAAGAAAGAGTAAATTTAGGGATCAGCTCTGGGAATCAGATGCAATTTTTTTTAAAAAAAAGAATCAATTGTAGGTTTGGTAGGATTAGATCTTTCACCTTGTTCTGAAGTAACAAGATGATGTGTGAATGTTTAACCATGTTCTTCATTTGGCTATTTTGTGGCATGTTTTATGCTAAGTGATAAAATTAGCCATCCCACATATTTTTGCCTTTCTTTGTATATGCCCTAGTACATAGTAGGTGCTTAATAAATGCTTTTTGACTTGACTTTTTTCAGTCTAGGTGTGAGCCTCAGACATAGGCGTTTACCTGGTGATTTTATCCTAATTAGAAAAAAAAAAACGAACTTATAGGCATATTTAACATAATGTTACCCAGGCCATCTCTCATTAGGTCATTTGTATATTGTCTAAGTCTGTGTCTTAAAATCAGTTGTCCTGCTAGAATGTGCTTTAACCAATCTGTGGATATAATTTGTTTCACATCTTGCTTCCTTGCAACCTTCTGTTTCCATCTGTCTTTACTGGGGGCATTTAGTGTCCCTGAGAGATGTTAGGTACTATTTATCAACCAGAGCTAACTTTTTAATGGCCAAAACCATGTTCATAAGAGCCTATTCATCAATAAGGCAGCCTCAAATTTGGTCTTCCTTTGTCTTCAATCTCTTGAAGAAGGAAAGGGGCTATCATGGCAATTTTTCCTCCATAACCTATAGGTCTCACTAGCCTCTACATGTTCTAACTTATGCTTATAACTTTTCCCCTGGAACAGGGGTTGCCATCCTTCAGAAGGGGATAACACTTGCCTTCCCCAGTGTCTAACCTCATTTCAGAATTTTCATCTCTTGTCACTTCTTAAGCTATGCTTTTAGGGAGTTCCCAGGAAGCAAAGATTTAGCCCCTTTTCCTTTCTCCATTTCAGGGTTCTTTGCTCACTTCTCTCACCTTCCTTCATGCTAGCACAGATTTTCCTATTAGGACATAAATATTTCTGGTTTCCATGCCTCAGGTCTGTTAGCGCAGTCCAGACT
The DNA here is from genome assembly GCF_900497805.2 of Vombatus ursinus. Taxonomy (NCBI): domain Eukaryota; kingdom Metazoa; phylum Chordata; class Mammalia; order Diprotodontia; family Vombatidae; genus Vombatus; species Vombatus ursinus. The sequence continues at coordinate 3,041,381 of NW_020945237.1, read as the reverse complement.
TCTGTGAAAAACTTTTAGAAGTTTTTACTGTCATGGCTGTACCATGATCATAGTTGTACTTTGTGGCGTCCTGTAAATAAATCTTTCTTTAATATGTTATTGTTATATGGCATGGAATGTTTGCACAATCTCTATAGTAGATCTACCATAGAGACAGCTGATGGTGCAAAGAAGAGATCCTTAGGTCTGGAATCAGGAAGTTATGAGTTCAAATCCAGCTTCTGACACTTACCTCCCAGGTTTCTCATAAGGATCAAATGAGGAAATATTTGTAAAAAGTACTTAGCAAGGTACCTGCCACATAATAGGTGCTATTGTTGTTGTTGTTCAGTCATGTCTGACTTTTCATGATCCCATTTTGGGTTTTCTTGGCAAAGATATTGCTGTGTCCTTCTGATTTTACAGATGAGGAAATTGAGGCAAACAGGGTGAAGGACTTGCTCAGTCATACAGCTGAGGCTGGATTTGAACTTAGGTCTTCCTGACTCCAGGCCAGATGCCATACCCACTCTACCATCTAGCTGCCCCATAGTAGGTGCTGTATAAATACGTATCCCTCGCCTTTCCCTTACCATGTTACCAACTAGCAGAATTCATGTCTTTGTGTCTCTTCCTCTTAAAGTCCTTTGATTCCTTCAAGCCATAGCTCAGGTTGCCCTTTCAACTGTCAGTCAGCAAGCCTTTATTAAACACTTATTATATGCCAGGCATGGTGGTAAGTGCTGAGGACTGAATGAATGTTAAAAAGTCATTTCCGTCAGAGAGCTTATCTTGTAATGGGGGAGACAACCAGAAAATAATGAGGTGCACACAAAATACATGTTGTAAAGGGAACATACCTATGGTGGGGGCAGATCTATAGAGGTCACTGGCACCAGTTGAGATATGAACTGGGGACTGAAGGAAGCTGGGGAAACTTAGAGATGGAACTGAGGGGCTGGAGCATCAGAGATTGCGAGGTATGGCGGAAAGCCAACGCAGAAGCCTGGATATTTGGTGTCTCGGTGGAGGGATAAGTTGGATCCTTGAGCACAAGGAGGGAAGTAGTGTGTAAGAAGACTGGAAAAGTAGCAGAGGGAGGCCCCAGTCATGAAAGGTTGTAAGTGCAGGGGTTGAACGAGGCTGGCAGCTGTGTGTGTGGGAGAAGGGGCCATATATAGGGGTGTGGTGTAGGAGAGATGACAAGACTTCAGCGAATGTTGACTTGAGATATTCAACTAGCTCCAATTCCTGACCCAATCCCACCACTGCTCTTCCCCCACCCCAGGAGATGCTGTTTCATTTTGCCCCAATACATTATGCTTTAACAGGTGTTTAATATATGTGCTTAATACATATTTCTTTTAAAACATTTCCCCCCAATTACAATTAACATTCATTTAAAAAGATTGAGTTCCAAATTTTCTCCCTTCTTCCCTCACCTCTCCCCTCCCTAAGACAGTAAACAGTTTGATATAGGTTATGTATGTGCAATCATGTTCATACATGTCAGTAGTAGTCAGTCAATAAACATCTATTAAAGGTTTAATAAGTTTCAAGCAATCTGTTAACTGCTGGATATACAAAAAGAGACAAAAACACAGTCTCTGCCCTCAAAGAGTCGGTTCACTTTGTAAGGAGGAGAAGTCATTCTAAGAATTGTGTATGTACAAGATACATACTGAGTTAATGAGTGATTACCCCCAGGGCTCTCTTTCCTTAGATGGGATCTGAGCTGAGTCTCCAAGGAAGCCAGTAGATGGAGAACACTCCAAGCAGCGTTTGGGAGAGAGCCTTGGGCTTGACCTCTGAACAAAAGAATTGAACAGAATATGAGCAACTGTGTTCCTTCAGCAGTTAATATGGCAGCTAGGAGGCAGAGTGAATAGACTTGAAGCACTGTATTACCCGAATTAGAAAGACCTGAATTCAAATTAAGCTTAGGACACTTACTAGCTGTGTGAGGGCTAGTCACTTTAACTGCTGTCTACCTCAGTTTCTTCATCTGTAAAATGGGGATCATAGTAGCACCTACCTCTCAGGATTGTTGTGAGAATAAAATGAGATAATATTTGTAAACCACTTTGTGAATCATAAAGCCCTTATTGAAATTCTTTAATAGCTAGTATTCTCCTAAATGGTTTAATTGACTAGTTTATCTAAAGGCAAGTGGATAGAATGTCAGGCCGGAGTCAGGAAGACTCATCTTCCTGAGTTCAAATCTAGCCTCAGGACACCTACTGTGTGTGACCCTGAGCAAGTCACTTAACCCTATTTGCTTTAGATTTATCACATGTAAAATGAGCTGGAGAAGGAAATGGCAACCCACTCCAGAATCTTTGCTAAGAAAACTCCAAATAAGGTCATGAAGAGTTGGACATGACTGAAAAACAACAGTTTCTTGGCTGGCCTCACCATTCTGTTGATTGAAGAGTACTTGGTGAAGCAGCTATGAGAGAAAGAGCTGGGTCACCTCCCTTTGGTAGCTTAGGGGCTACCTTAGACAAAACACCCCTACCCAATTGGAAGGTAATGAACTGAATGCCCCCAGGCACAGCTGATGGCTGACTGTCTTGTACAACTGGGGTGGCCAGTTCCTACTGTCTCAGCCCTTGCCTGGAGGGAGAGATCACTGCCTTTGTCAATATCTGCTAGTGTCCCAGTTCTCAATACAAATCTTCAAATTAGTCCCCAGGATTGATGACTTTAAACTTTAGTCTGCTCACTTTGAAAAAGCCTGCAGGAAATGGAGGAAAAAGAACTCACCAGTTGTGATAAGTGAAGCAAAGGAGAAGAAATCTGGAGGGAAAAAGAAATTTTTCTCTCTCAGTCTTCCCTCAGAGAGTGAAAAGAGAGTGTCTGAATTTCGTGATTTTTGGTTTTAGGTCGACACATTAAAGTCTTCTAAATAAAAACAAAAACAAAAACAAAAAAAAAACTTTTATGGAATTAGCTGTTGAGAGGGCTGACTGTTCACACTATTGAGGTTTCTTTTTTCTTCATTTAAATTTTAATTTGTCAAGGTAAACATAATTGTGATCATTCAAGAAAAATGTTTGGGTTTTTTGGGGCATACATTCGATATGATCACATTAACAGTTGCATTACACAGGTAAAAGTAACAACAATGTCACCCCTTACATTTGTATTGTACTTTGAAACAACAAAACCACTTTCTAGTCTGTAATAAGATCATATTCCTGTGAAATCATGACAAATATTTTTATAGTATCCAGTCAATAAACATTTACTGAGCACCTGCTAAATGCTGGAACTTGGTGAGACATCTGCCAAGTCAGATGTTCTATTGAAAATGATATCATCAGAGTATTCCATATTGGTTCAAATAAAAACTGCCTCCATCATAGTCTATTCCCCTAAAAAGAATCCCATTTTAAAGGGATATATATATATATATATATATATATACATACATACACATACACATATGTTATATATGTTATGTATTATATATATATATATATCTCTACATGTTGGTACATGTTGAATATTCACATCAATTATGAACTGCATTAAAGTTTTATACAAGTGAGATTTTGTGGGAAAGTATGGCCTCTCTTTGAATATACCTCTATAAGTCATCAGGATTAGAGAGAGGAGGATAAAAATTGTGAATGTTAACTTGTATCTGGATCTTTAGCTCCAGGGATTTTTATTCTCTCTCCATTTCAAAACTATAACTCCTACAGATTGAAAAAATAGAGTTGGAAATTGGAAAATTACCGAAGTTTTTGGGAAATAGTTAATAAATTAATTGACTCCAAAGCAGAGGGGTATATTAAAAAGGGTCCTTCTAACAACCATTAATTTTGGAGCCTGAATTCAGCTCCAATAGAAATGTCTCTGCAAGGCCACCCATAGGGGTCAGATCTGGTTTCTAGCCATGTTCTGCCACTATCTAAGTGGAGTGACCATGGACAGCTTCTCTCAGCCTCAGTATCCTCTTTTGTAAAAGGACAGTGTTTAATCATCCATCCTCCCAGGTTTCTTTCAATCCTCAATGACCATCATTTATGTTAAACAAGTGATGTGATAAAATGTGTAAAAAGTTTGTTCCCTGAAGGAGATAAAATGTATGCCATGCTGTATTTTTGACACTATTAATTGAATATTCTTAGCAAATATTTTTGCTGACTTAAGCTCAGTCAGAATCTGATTCATGAATTTCAGTTTATTTGACAGTAGCAGTTTTTCTTACTGGGGGCTCTCGACACATAATTTTTTTTAATTCAAGAAAGGGAGTCTCTCTGCTTTCTGGTCATAGTGACCCTTTTTTTAGTTCCCGTTCTTCTTCAGTAGGGACAGTGAATGAAAGGAGAAATGAAGCTTGAGCCTTTTAAAAAAACTTTGTATTTGCCTAACTAATAAATTCAAGCTGTGTCCAGAAAAGCCAGTGTATAGTACACTAAAAGACAATGCATAAGAATGTCTGCTCTTCAGGGTGTACAGATTGATTCATTTTAAAGCACCATCTTTCATCATTCTATTTTTATTATAATTGATTTTTCTCATTGGCTTCAGGAAACCACCAATATATTAGCTGCCCATACAGCTTGGATTCAAACCCAGTTCTTCTGGCTCTCAAGACTATACTCTTCCCAGCCTATCTTTTCACTTTTCTGTTACTTTTTCGGTTTTATGGGGATAATATTTGCACTAACTCAGAGTTCTTTGGAGGAAAAAGAATCTTCAAGTTGGAAGGACGCTCAGAAGCCTGTCGTCCAGTTATATGAACAAGATTCCCTTGTACAAGATCTGGGAGACATTGCAGTATAGTGGAAAAATGACAGGGCTTAGGACTTAGGACTCTGGAGTGATTCCTTGGGCAAGTCACTTAATCTCTTTTGCTTCAATTTCTTCATCTGGAAATTAAAGGGGTAAACAGATAACCTCTTCAATCTCTTCTAACTCTAAATAGATGATACTCTGATTTAATGATCTAGCCTTTGATTAAAAAAGTGAGATAACCTAATAAGTCCCAATGAAATCCCTATCACTTTTACTTATTAGGAACTTTTCCCTTTAAATGGGTAACAGTAAAGGTCAAGTGTGTTACTTTTCACCTCTTGCCTAAGGGGTCTCTTGTCCTTGCCATTGATTCAAGTACTACCATTTTGTTCTCACAAGATTAGAATTCTAAGTACCTGAGTTCCATTAACTACTTAATTGTTAGAATAAATAGCTTTTACTTCAAAGATATAATAAGAACAAATATATAAATGCTTCCCCCAACATCTAGGGACCTAATCCTACTTACTCTACCACCAACTCTGAGAAGGGGATAGGGACTAGTTGTATATTTTAACTCAATTCCTACATAGCATTTGACTCCCCAAGTTCCAGGTCCAAACCCTGACCTGCCCTGGGCTCATTTTGTTGTGTCTGAGTGCCCTAGTTTCACCAGTCTTCCCAGACTTAGGTAATTGCAATATCTAGCCACTAATAGTGGGTTCAGAGGTCCCCATGGCTCATTTCCCAGGCCAGGAACTTTATACCTAAAACTGAAAAGTACAAATAAAGTAAGATGAAAACTTCAGTCTTTTTTCTTGGTGGCACAGAGCCAAAGGGGAAGGTGGTCCTCAGGCTTTCTGTCATCTGTCACTCCTATCACCTCCTTTTATCCAGAATGAAGAAAATTATGTTCAGCATGTTTGTACTCTGCCTTCCTCATACCACAAATGGCAAACATATTATTATTTTTATCATCACCACCACCACCATCATCATTGTTGCTGTTACTACCCCATCTATATATCAAAATAATTCCAGATTCTTGGAAAGATAGACATCAGACACAATAAGGGGTACAGCTAGGTGGCACAGTAGATAGAGCACTGGGCTTGGAATCAGGAAGACTATTCAAATCCAGCCTCAGTTACTTACTGCTATATGACCCTGGGCAAGTCACTTAACACTGTTTGCCTCAGTTGCTCATCTGTAAAATGAACTGGAGAAGGAAATGGCAAACCACTCCAGTGTCTTTGTCAGGCAAACCCCAAATGGGGTCATGAAGAATCAGACACAGCTGAAAATTGACCGTAACAACAACAAAGAGGAAGGTGTGTCTTTGCCGGACATGTTCAGCACTGTGATGTAGGAGACCTGTACAGATTCTAAGTTCAGAGGATCATGGGGTGATAAATTTGGAGCTAGGAGGCAGCTTAGATATCATTTAGTCCAACTCCATTGTTTTAAGATGAAAAAACTGAGACCCAGTGTGGTTAAGTGGCTTGCCCAAGGTCACACAGTAGTAAATGCTAGAGCCAAGATTCAAACCTAGGGCCTTATACTCTAAATCCAGTATCCATTCCCTTGTACTGTGTTGACTGAATGAAAAAGGCATTTATTAAGTGCTTTGTTCCAATTGCTGTGCTGGGGATATAGATACAAAAAGTAAGACAACCCTTGGCCTCAAGGAGCCTACAGACTAATGGGGGAAAACACATTATGGGAGTGACGGAAGGGAGTTTTGGTCTACGTCAGGCAAAAGTCATATTGATCTTTTTACAGTGCCCAAAGCAAACTGTGGACCATTGGAGGCGGGACTGGGGAGTGGGACATCTCAAGATTTCCTCCATAGATAGCTGGGCAGAAAGTGAATCGTGGTCTGGTCTGTGTCTGACCAGATATAGTAGGCTGGCTAAGTTTGTATTCAGTCATTCACTAATTAAGGTGCATAGCCCCCTCCATGGGCTTTCTTAAGTTGAGTAAATTAACTTTCCCAGGGATTTTGGGCACATTTCTGGAAGTCTCGGACAAGCAGATGGAATTGTTGCTCCAGGTAGAAAGATGTGATTTTCTATGGATGGGACTCCTATTTTCAAATCACCTTGTTATGGTGGCATCGAGCCATTGAATATTATAGACGATCTTGCCTTGAAGAGAGCCGTCACCCTTTTAAAGAGTTTGGCCTAATGATCCAGATCAGAAAGAATTCGTTGGTGAAGAGTGACTATTGCCCAGATTGTGGGACTGGCATGGGGCTTATTCATCAATATGCATATCTGGGATAGAGAGAGCAAATGCACTGTAAGTTGGACTCAGAAATAAACAAGAAGAGAAATGGAGTCCAGATTGCCTAGAGGAAATTTCTTTCTTTCTTTTTTTTTTGTTTCTTAATTAATTAATTTATTCTGTTTATTTATTTATTTATTTATTTTTAGTGAGGCAATTAGGGTTAAGTGACTTGCCCAGGGTCACACAGCTAGTAAGTGGCCAGATTTGAACTCAGGTCCTCTTGACTCCAAGGCCGGAGCTGTATCCACTGCACCACCTACCTGCCCCATTAATTAATTTCTTTTGAATTATCAACAATCACTTCCATAAGCTTTTGAGTTTTAAGTTTTTCTCCCCCTCTCTCCCTACGTCCCTCCCCAAGACGGTGTACAATCTGATACAGGCTATACATATACATTCCTATTAAGCATGTTTTCACATTAGTGATATTGTAAGGAAGAATTAGAACCAATAGGAGGAAACACCAGAAAGAGGAAACAAAACACAACAGGAGAAAAAAATAGCAAATAGTATGCTTCAATCTGCATTCAAACTCCATAATTCTTTCTTCTTTGTGGATAGCATTTTCCATCATGAGGTCTTTGGAGATAGCTTAGATCCTTGTATTTCTGGGAAGGGTTAAGTCTATCAGTATTAATCATCGCACAACATGGCTGTTACTGTGTACAACGTTCTCCTGGTTCTGCTCACTTCACTCAGCATCAGACCACACAAATCTTTCCAGGATTTTCTGAAGTCAGTCTGTTCATCATTTCTTATAGCACAATAGTATTCCATTACATTCACATACCACAACTTGCTCAGCCATTCCTCAATTGATGGGCATCCTCTCAATTTCCAATTCTTTGCCACTGCAAAAAGAGTTGCTATGAATATTTTTGTACATGTGGGTCCTTTTCCCATTTGTATGATCTCTCCAGAATATATAGAAGTGCTGTTGCTGGGTCAAAGGGTATGCACATTTTGATAGCCCTTTGCGCATAGTTCCAAATTGCTCTCCAAAATGGTTGGATCATTTCACAACTCTACCAATAATGCATTAGTGTTCCCAATTTTCCGACATCTTCCTGGAGGAAATTTCAGAGCTCCTTTAATGACCCTAAGCTTCTGCTGGAACAAAATTAATTAATTGATACCAATAATTTACCGGTGTTTTTAAGTGACGGAGAGATATGGAACTTGATAGTATCCAAACAACTTAAAGTGACTCTCACTTTCTAATGTCAGTGGAGAGGAGCATGGTGTCCATGAGCAGGCTTCAGTAGATAGTCAATGGAAAACTGAAGAACAGCCATATAAGAGGTCATTAGAGAAATATGTAATAGGAAGAGAAGATGGCATAGTCAGGGTGATTGAAGACAAGCAGACAGGTATGGTGCACTGCTGTTTTCTTTTTGCTGGCAGAAGAAAGAAGGAAAGGCCGCCAGTACATTGGGTGAAATCCTCTTTGGTGGATTTGGCATATAAGTGGTGCAGTGGATAGAACCCTGGACTTGGAGTCAGAAAGACCTGAGTTCAAATTTAGACTCAGAACCTTGGCTATGGGACTCTGGGTAAGTCATTGAACCACTGCCTGCCTCAGTTGCCTCATTTGTAAAATAGGGATACTAAATAAGATATTTGTAAAGCTGTTAGGACAGTACCTGGCACATAGTAGGTACTTAATAAGTATTTTTTATTAAAAAATATTGTAGAAGCACCTGGAGAAGAGTGATCCAGGATGGACAGGCATGAATAGGTTAAAATCCTCCTCCTCCTCACAGGGAGCTTGTATCCATTTGAGTTGAATATTGTGTTCTGTTACTATGGTCCTTCAAGTCTGAGTCAAGCGATCTTTAATTCAGTGCTACAGACTTCTTTGCCAAACTCTTACAATGAGGAATGCAATGGTCTTTGTTTTTTTTTTTTTAATATTATATTTTTTTCCTATTGCCTTAGATGTTAGTTTGCTACTAATAGTTTCCCTCTTTCCTTGAACCACCCCCATCCCTGAAGAAGAAATAGCTTGGGGATTAAATCTCATTCCCAGGGTTGTGTTAGAGATTTGAAATTAAAATCACTGGTTTAAATATCACTATTGCTCCCTACTGCTTTATGAGCTAATTATATTTCTCATGTATTTCAGTGTGCCTTTAATAAAAGGAACACATTAGGTAATGGAATGTTTTGTAAAATTTTAATTTAGTACATTTGTCTCTTGAGCCTCGTGATTTCCTCGAGTTCACAAAGTCGGAGCCCCTTGGGAACTATTGTAAACTGACAAAATCAGGATGACTCAGCCACTTTATTAACATTACAGGCAAATTGACAGTCATAGGGATGGGGAGGGGGGTGAGAATCATTTGTAAATTCAATGTATGAATTGAGACCTAACATATAAGAATGAACCTGAAATCTTGCTGCCGAACTAATGAGGGTATTTATGAAATTTTGACATAGCTTTGTGAATCTTTAACAGTTCCTCACATGGAGTGTTGCAGGCTATGTGATCTTCAGACTGTGCTGTAAGAAAGTATGGCTTTATTTTGTGTTTCTTCCATGTTTATATACAAGCCTTAAATGACTTTCCACCAAAAGTGTTAATATGGTAGGATTTTAGGGGAAAGAAGAATTTCTTTTTGATTTATAGTCAGTAAGTGTTTCTTCTTTATGTAGCACTGACCCTCTGAAAACAGTGAAGCATCCCAAAGTCTTGGGAATTCAGGGCAAAATAAGGGTGAGACAATATTGGATCACCCCAGAAGGACCTTTGCTTATTCACTCTTTAGGCAACTGTAAATGTTCTAGGATTTTTGCTGTCCTCATTGGTGCATATTTTTTCCTTGCTTTCTTACACTCACAGGGCCCAGCTTTCTTTTCTTTCTGAAGCTGAATTTGGCCTAGCCATTGTGAAAGGAGGGATGACTTTATGATTAGGTTAAAACCAGGAACTATTTCTGCACCTGACTTTGAGGGCACCAGTTGTTGTCAGGCCCAGGAGTCCTGACCTATGGAGTCATGACTTGGTTAAAATTCTGTCTCCAACAGTACCATCACCATCACTTAAGTTCCCTTAGATGTGGTTTCCTTATTTTCATAATGGAGTTACTATCCAAAAATAATGGCTCTTAAGTGGTAGTCCATGAACTTGTAAAAAAAATTGATAAATGATGATCAAAATTGATATTTCAATATAATTGTTTTCCTTTGAAATCCCATATATTTTATTTTATACATTACAAAATGTTATTCTTAGAAAGGGTCCATAGGCTTTGCTAATTGTCAAAAGGATCCATGTTACAAAATGTTAAGAATCCTCCTCTTGAAATACATCTTGGTTAAAATTGACTTGATTCTTCTGTATTGGATATAAACACTATTTTAACCTAACCTCCCAAAGTATAAATTAAGTGACATGTATTTGTATCCGCAGTTGATGAAATGCTGTCCTTCACACCTGCAGTGTTGGTTAGGAATCATTTAAAGATCAGTATTTTTGTTTTGCTTGACACAGATCTTCAACTGAAATTTTTATTCATATCCTGCATTTTTAGTGAACTTTTCTTATTTCCTGCTGTAATAAAATATTTAATGAAGGAAAACACCGAGACCATGAAGTTCCTGGTTAATGAGACACAAAAAAGAGCACATTGTGACTAGGAAGTTTATATTCAGTTTTAAGAAAGTCTCTAAATTGAAAGTACCTTCTATCGCATCACAAAATTCCAAATTAAGTTTAATGGGAAAGGAAACATTTCTTAAAGGACAGTTAAAAAAAAAAAGAAATACACTGGGGAGTCATTTGAGCTGATGAGGCTTATATATTCAAGATATTAAAGTGATATTAAAGAAATGGCAAATGTGCTAGAAGGATTCCATTACTGTCTGTAGCCCTCAAAGTAATAGCCAGTTGCCTAGAAGACAGAAAAGGATGAGTTTATACTTGGTGTGACAGCTCTGTGCAGCTGTCTGCCTGTTCATTGCTTAGACCGCCTTGTCACCCTCTAAAACTTGGCATCTGTAGTGTCTGTTTAAGTTAACAAGTGAAGAGAAAGAAATTGTCAGGTAGTTGCCTTTGAGTTTGAAATGCCTAAACAAAGTATTGTGCTGTGCAGTCACCATCTAGAGTCTTGATTTTGTTTGTTCTTCTCTTCCCTTTTTTTTTTTTAAAGAGAAGCACATCTTCTTCATACTCTTGAGTTTGACACCATCGAGTGAGATGTAGACATGGAACACTTTGTGCATTAATTGTTAAAAATAACATCATAGCAACCAGGGTAGTTTTCTGCCAATCTCAGCCAAGGCAGAGCTGTTCTCAATTTTATAATGGGAGCAATTCTTCCAGAGAGAAGTTTCAACTTCAGAATTGCTGGGTGACTCAGATTGGCGTTGCAAGTCTATGGCTCTTTAGATCAATTGGCCTTTCTGGAGAAATGCCAGATCTCGGGGAGCAGCAGGGTTTCAGTGGTGAGACAGATTTAAGTCATAGCTATTAAAGGGAGAATATATGTATGGGAGCACAGAGAAAGGAGTTTTGACTTGGGAGATTGATGAGAGGCTGATCAGATATACATATGTTTATACATGTATGGGTAGATGTGTAGATACATAGCAATCCATCCATCTATCCATACATAACTTGGTTTTCTGGAAAGGAGCTAGAATGGTCACATGGTCACCCCAGGAAATTGTACAACCATCAAGATGGCAGCCAATTTAGGCACAATTTGAGGAGCAAAGAGTTCCTGTGCCAAGCTGGGATCTCTAGGAATGTGAGAACCTACTCTGTATCAGACACTGTAGGCTGGGAATCAAATTAGAAAGCGAGAGAGTCCTCAAGGAAGTTACTCTCCAAGTGAGAGCTGAGGCTAACGAACAGCAGAGACAGATCCAGAAAAATTAAACCTGAACCATCACTGGATTATGTAGACCCTGGGAAAGTCTCTGGCAATGCTGAATGCCCTGTACCTGGTTAGGTGCTGCTATAAGTCTGAAGGATTGTCCAGGTCCCAGGCATGAGAAGGTTGGCTAAAGAGGGAAATAGAGTTGCTATACATGTATTTTTTAAGAGCTACTCTAGGAAGAGTGTTGTAATTAAAAAGTTGGCGGGGTTATATAAAGCCTAGGCTATGCTTGACTCAATACCCAAGTGTTTGCAAAGAAGGTAATGGCTCCTTTTTTTGGGGTAAAGACTTAGACATGAGACATTCTGATGTCCCCAGAGGAAAGCCTGGCACAAGCCACAAAAAAAGCTACTTAGGGAAAAGTCTTTGAGTTTAGACCTCTTCTCTGTAAATAAAAAGCGCCAATTCTCAGTCACAGGTTACACATAAATAAAATGATAACACAATGTTTTAAACTAGTAATCTTTTCCTCTCACTCTTTTTTTTTAACCATCTGCATAATTGCATTAATTTGGACTGGCTCTGAATGTAGAGTCAAGAGAGCTCAGATGGCTGTTGTGATAGAAAGCAATTTTTAAAAGTGCCTCTAAGTTCATTTTTAGGGATATTGTCAATTTTTTATCTTTTTAAGCTACAGAATTAGTACAAAAATATTCAGCTATTCAAAGAGTCAATATTGAGTGTTCATTATTCAAATGCAAATGAACTACCTCTATATTTCGTTTCCATTAATTCCTCTGCTTTGTTTGATGAAGTCTGATTGGGGGGAGCTCTGTGATGAAATGGAGCCTCAGATGCTTCCTAACAGAGGTGAGTAACATTGGTCCTGTTCGTTATGAGCCAGCCCATTTTTCACTCCCGGGTAGCTAGGTGTTGCAGTGGATAGAGCACTGGGTCTAGATTCAGAAAGACTCCTCTTCTGAGTTTAAATCCAGCCTCAGACACTTACTAGTTGTGTGATTGTGGGCAAGTCACTTAACCCTGTTTGCCTCAGTTTCATCATCTATAAAATGAGCTGGAGAAGGAAATGAGAAGCTGCTCTAGTATCTTTGCCAAGAAAACCCCAAATGGGGTCGGGAAGAGTTGGGACATGACTGAAAAATGACTAAACAAAACAAAACAAAAAACATTTTCACTCTTACTCCCAGATCTTTGGGGCCTTATCTTCACTGATCTCTATTTCTAAAATTATATTTTTCCTCTTTTTCTCTCTTCTTTCTGGTAGTCCTTTTCCACAGTTTCTTCTTTAGCATACGCAGACTCTTTTCAGGTGTTAACAATAATCCCCTCATCCCATCAAAACTATTGACCTTTAGGTCAAATGTGTACCAAATGTATTTTCGGGTCTACACTTTGTGGTAAACAAGGATTGGAAGCAAAAGTTGGAGCAGAATGGTTGAAAAAGCTGGGAGTATATGAATATTTTAACAGAATATTACTATAGAATAATAAATGTCACATACGATGGATTCTGAGAACCATGGGAGGATACTGTGTATCTGAACAGATGCAGACTGAAATACGTAAATCCTAAAATAGCTTTTCTACAGTGGTTTAAATGGAAAGGTCACTAAAAGGAAGCTAAAATCTGAGCATTTGAAAATCAGATACTGTGATAATGATCTAAAAGAATGGAAAATGAAATAGTCGTCTCTCCTGTTGGTAGAGAGTCGGGGCAGTATAAAGACAGCATGTTGCACGTACTGTCCAGTTTGATCGCTGTATTCAGTTGCTTTCAGTTAACAATTTATCCTTGTTATAAGAGAGGTTTCAGTCAGCTATAGAGCTGTGAGTAGAAGTAGGGGTCTCTATTAGGTGCTAAATCCAAAAATGACTGTAATATAACCACCCAAAATAATTGATTTTAAAGCAAGATGATTTTTACTTTATGTTTGCCTTTGGCAAATCACTTAACCACTTTGCAGTTTCCTCATTTGTAAAATGAGGGGGATTGGGCTGTCTGAAGCCCTCTCCATCTCTTAATTGGTGATCCTGTGAAGTTACCACTACTACACAAAATAGTACTCAACCTCATTTTTACTTCTGTAAAAACATTTGCACGTTTGAAACTCGTGGTGTTTCATTTTTTTAAGTTCTCTACAGTAAACTCACTTATACTCTGATGCTTTAGGTAAGGGAGATTTTTACCATGGACTTTCAGAGAAATTTATTCCGGGAGGATGAGGAAAGGGACTTTGAAACGAAGAGTGGCAAATCTATTGCTATTTCAAACATTAAATGGATGAAATAATTCGTGAAGTCGATTGAATATCTCTTATTAAAATCGTTTTTGACATCAAGTCAAAAGCTTATTTATTATACCTGATCCTGTAATTATGGTTTACTGTTACTTCACAAAATATTATATAGCTAGCATATATATGAATATATATACATATACAGACATATGTGTTATTTTGCATATATGTGCTAAACAGATGGTTTATGATGAAGTGTTTAAAGGCACTAAATATTATAACTTGAAAACCAGGTTCTCATAATTTATTTAAATAGTTTATTTTACCACTAAGCTTTTTTTTAACATAAGGGAATTTAATCCACAAACATCTCCAAGTTTGTAGAAATTATCGGTATAGTAAGGTCGTTGTAGTTCTTTGTTTCTGTTGTGTTTTTTTGTCATCCAGAATAGAGATTGTCTTGCTCATATCCAACATTGAAATATTAGCTATAAGGGTCATTAAATGAAAAGCATAAGCCAGAGATGCAAATGTAAATCAGTGAACTGTGAAATTGATGATGTATTCATATCTACAATCCTGGAAATGATTTTGTTTCCCTCATTAATGCATTCATGATGTGATATATCATTCAAGTGGAATTAGTGATTAGCAATATTTTCAATGAACTTGTGCATATATGATCTTCATATGTACATAATTTATTACATTTCAAAGAATTGTAGAATTTTAGATCTAGAGATGTAGGTAAACAAGATGTTATTAAATATAAATAATAAATGAAGCTTAAGCTTTTATGTACAGTGTTTCTAAAAACTTATTTCATATTTCTTTTTGCAATGGGCTATTAAATTTAAAATGAAATTAATTTAAAATAGAAGAGATCTTAGAGATATGCTCAGCCAGTCTCTTAATTTGACACCTGCCATGTTAACACAGAGCATAGCATTGTCAGAACTCGAACTCTGACTAGTCCTCTAACTCTTCTCTTACTTTTCCCATGCAGTGTTCAGCCAGTACATGGTAAGTATTTCATCAGAGTGCATCAAATATCTTCACTAAATTAATAAGTACACCCTTTCCAAATATTCTCTTTCTGTTTAATTCTAGTCCGTTGAAAGATTATGGTAGATTCTATACGACTCTTTATTAGTGAAAGATACACATTTTGTTCATATTTTGAGCAGCCAAGTAAACTTTTGGTGATTTAATTTTATGTTATAAGAATCTCTTAATAAAAGCAAACAACCCCTCAAGAGATAGGAGAGGATTCTGGGAAGATGGCAGTGTAGGTTAGAAAACTTTTGGCTCTCCAAAGTGACTCCACAATAAAAGACAGAGCATCACCTCAGAGCAGCAGAAATAAACATGGGTGTAGTTGTCCTCTCAAGACAAGCTGAGAAGACCCAAGGAAAGACCCAACCTCCAGGGACTGAGATTCTGCCACAGTGAAGTGTAAACACCTCCAGGCTGACTCTGCACAATCAACAAACAACAAGCCCTGAGGGCAGCTGGGTTGAGAGGCAGCCTCAGCCTTAGAAACTTTGATTTTGCCCACAGTATGGGAGTCCGATGGCTGAGTAGGAGAAGATTAAATGACCTTCCACTGTCGAGGGACATCAAGCACAGCTGTGCTGACCAGACACGTCCTGGGCTGTGGTGGGAGAAGGAGCTAGCACATACATGTTGAGGGTCACAGCTAGGGGCAGGGACCCTGTTGACTGTGGGCACTTGCAGGAGAGCAGAGTCCCTGGTTTCAATTCCAGGGCAGAGATGACAACTGTAATTTGCAGCCAACAGAGGGATGGGAGGGACTATAGGAAGCAAGAACATATGCAGAGCAGTGTGTCTGGGGGCCCTAACTGTGGCTTAGGAGTGGAGAAGAGAGTTCAGGTTGAGCCATGAGACAGACCTCAGAAATAATAGCAAGAAGCATCGTTCCCCATACCTCAGGACTTGATTATACTAATAGCTGCTAAAAACAAAATAAAGCAAAAAATAAATAAAAGTAAGTAAAGAGTAAGCAAAGGAGAAAGAACCCAATCGTAGATAGCTACTGTGGTGATAGAGAAGATCTGGGTTCATATTCAGAGGAAGATAATAGAACTAAAAAAGCTACTCTTTTTAAAAAAGCTACTTTTTTTTTTAATGAGAAATGTTAGATGGTCCCAAATACAGAAAGAGTTCTTGGAAAAACTTGAAAAGGACTTTAAAAATCAAGTAAGAGAGATGAAGGAAAAATTAGAAAGGAAAATAATAGCATTCCAAAAAAAAATCAAGAATATTATGAAAAGAAAGTGAACCAACTTGAAATAGAGGATCGGAAACTTAAGGAAGAAAATAATTCCTTGAATACTAGAAGTGGGCAAAGGGAAGCTAATGGCATTCTAAGACACAAAAAAATCATAAAACAAAATCAAAAGAATGAAAAAATAGAGGAGAAAGTAAAACATCTCATCAGAAAAACAAGTGATCTAGGGAACAGATCAAGGAGAAATAAGACTAGTTAGACTAACTTAAAAATATGTTTAAAAATATTTTTAAAAATATTGATATAATATTATAAAATATTATCCAAGAAAAATTTTCCTGAAGTTCTAGAATAAGAGGGCAAAGTAGAAATAGAAAAAAAAATCCACTGATCACCACCTGAAAGAGATCCCAGGAGGAAAACTTACAGTAATATCATAGCCAAGTTCAAAGGTCCGCGGTTAAGGAGAAAATATTGGAAGCAACAAGAGAAAAAAAAACAATCTAAATATCATGGAGCTACAAGAAGGATGACACAAGACCAAGCAGCTACTGTGTTGAAGGACCATAGGTCTTGGAATACTTTGTTCTGTACAGCAAAAGAGCTGGGGTTATGACCAAAGGTAACTTACGCAGTAAAGTTAAGTATAACCCTGAATGGGGAAAAAAAAAATGGACATTTAATGAACTCAAAGACTTTCAGGTTTTTGTGACAAAAATCCCAGAACTTAAGAGAAAATTCAACATATAACATCCAGGAGAAATATAAGGTAAACATTAAAGATCAATTATAAGGGACTCAGTGAGGTCAAATTGTTTACTTCAACAGTATCAGACCTTAAAAGTACTGTTTGCTATTTTTTTTTCTTCTGTTGTGTTTTGTTTCCTCTTTCTGGTGGTACCTCCTATTGGTTCTAATTCTTACCTACAATATCACTAATGTGAAAATGTTTAATAGGAATATATATCTAGAGCCTGTATCAGATTACGGCCATCTTGGGGAGGGAGGTAGGGAGGGAGGGGGAGAAAAATGTAAAAATCAAAAGCTTATGGAAGTGATTGTTGATAAATCAAAATAAATTAATAAAGTTAAAAGTAATAATAAAAAGATATGTAAAAAAGTATAAGGCGAGAGCATTGTTGAAATGTAAAAAAGATAATTTCAATTGTTTTAAATTAAAACTTTCTTGTATAAATAAAACCTATGTAGCCAAGAACAAAAGGAATGCAGAAAATTTGGGGGAAAAAGTCTCCATAGTCTCTCAGGATTGGGTTGGAATATTGCTATAGTAGGAAATGATGAGCTGGTTGATTTTTGAAAACATTGGAAAGGAAGTCAGGAGGGCCTGAGTTCAAATCTGGCCTCAGACCAAACATTGACATTTACTAGCTCTGTGACCCTGGGCAAGTCACTTAACCCCAATTGCCTAACAAAAAAAAAAAAAAGAATTACAAGTCATTTCCCAATTGATAAATGGTCAAAGGATATGAACAGGCAGTTTTTAGATGAAGAAATTAAAGTCATCTATAGTCATATGAAAAAATGCTCTAAATCACTATTGATTAGAGAAATGCAAATCAAAACAACTCTGAGGTACCACCTCACACCTATCAGATTGGCCAACATGACAAAACAGGAAAATGATAAATGTTGGAGAAGATGTGGGAAAATTGGAACACTAATGCATTGTTGGTGGAGTTGTGAGCTGATTCAATCATTTTGAAGAGCAATTTGGAACTATGCCCAAAGGGCTATCAAGATGTGCATACCCTTTGATCCAGCAATAGCACTTATAGGGCAGTATATCCCAAAGAGATCACACAAATGGGAAAAGGACCCACATGTACAAAAATATTCATAGCAGTTCTTTTTATGGTGGCAAAGAATTGGAAATTGAGAGGATGCCCATCAGTTGGGGAATTCTGAGCAAGTTATGGTATGTGAATGTAATGGAATACCATTGTGCTATAAGAAATGATGAACAGATTGACTTCAGAAAAACCTGGAAAGACTTGTATGGTCTGATGCTGAGTGAAGTGAGCAGAACCAGGAGAACGTTGTACACAGTAACAGCCATGTTGTGCAATGACTAATATTGATAAACTTAACCCTTCCCAGCAATACAAGGATCTAAGCCATCTCCAAAGGCTTCATGATGGAAAATACTATCCACAAAGAGGAAAGAACTACAGAGTTTGAATGCAGATCAAAGCACACTATTTGCTATTTTTTTTCTCTTCTGTCGAGTTTTGTTTCCTTTTTCTGGTGGTTCCTGCTATTGGGTCTAATTTTTACTTACAACATCACTAATGTGAAAATGTTTAATAGGAATGTATATGTATAGCCTATATCAGATTATATGCTGTCTTGGGGAGGGTGGTGGGGAGGAAGGGGGAGAAAATTTAAAACTCAAAAGCATCTAGAAATTATTGATAAATCAAAATAAATTAATAAAAAAATTTGGAAAGACTTAAACTTATGAAGGAAGATGCTATCCACTGTCAGAGAAACAGATGAAAGGAGTAAATAAGCATAGTATAGTTATAGTTAGATATATGTGTATGAGTGTATATGTATATATATATATGTATGTTTATAGATATCTATATGTTTATAGATATCTATGTATATGAATATATATATATATATATGTACACACACATGCTTAATTGTAGCCTTCTTTAGGGTGGGGAGGGGAGGGAAAAATAAAGTAAAAAGTGCACAATAGAGAACAAAAGAAAACCAACAAGGAAACAAAGAAAAGCTGGGCAGCTTTGAAAACAATGCGTAGTATTTATTATATAGGTTTTCTTGAAATGGAAATTTATTGTTTTATGTTGAATCGTCTCTTATGGTCCACTACATACATAGCAACATTTTTTCTTTTCTTATTTTGTATTTAAGTTTAAAATTTTAAAAATTTACCAAAAAAGAGATGAGAGAGGAATGCATTAGTAAAATCTAACTGATAACAAAGATTTAAGGGGAGCAATACATTAAAATATAAATGGAAAGGAATCCAGACAAATGAAAAAGGTAAAATTCTAGAGGTTTTTTCAAAAAGGGTGAAAAGAACAAAAACATTTCCCACCTGAATTATTCAAAAATTCTGCAAGTAGATGAGATATTGAAACAGTCTCTTTTGCTCTACTTTTTTTTTTAAGCTATCAAGAAATAATTCGAAACTAGGCTAATTTTGTAAATGATATCAAATTTTTTCCAATGCTTCTGGATTCATTTAAAGTCTGGCACAACTAATAAAATGAATAATAAGCATTAAGAGTAAGGGTGACTAAGTGGATGAAGCAATAGTTAAGTGCTTATCTTATTTCTCTTCATGATTCTGCATGACCCTGAACAAGTCAGTTGACTTCTACCTTAATTTTTTTATCTCGAATAAAATTGACATTTGTCATGAGGAAATGATTTTGATGGTTATCAAGCAAGAGTTGGTATTTGTAGCACCTTAGCAACGTTTATTTATATATATATCTATATAGATATAGATATATATAGATATATATAGTGTATATCTGGCATAAATATATTGATTACCATAATCAAGGAGCTCAATGCATTGGTAATAAAAAGGTTGTTGGTGATTTTTGCAGTATTGGATGCTTGGATACACATTTTGATCTTTTTTTGTCTAAGTTAAATTTTAATACTTTTGAAATAGTTAAAGAGCTTTCATATGCTCTTAGGTTTAGACTATGTTATCTGAGATTATGATTTGTCCCAATTAGATAGAATTTCTAGTTTAGAAGACTTTAGTTTAATATGTGGAAGGATATTCTAACATAACGGCCCAAAAGGAATAGACTGTCCCCCTCCCTGCCCCTCAGAGGTGTCATTTTTCTATGCCTGGAAGTGGTGTGGAGGTTAGATAAGATGGTTATTTAACTGGAATGTTAATACATCATTATGATACTGGGTTAGACATTTATTATCCGTTCAACAAACATTTAATAAGAACCTCTCCTCTCCCTCTCCTCTTTGTCTTTCTGGCCTCCTTCCTTCCCTCCTTCTTTCTTTCCCTTCCTTCTTCCCTTCTTTCCTTCTTTCCTTCCCTTCCCTACCCTTGCTCCTTCCCTCTCCCTTTCCCCTTACCCTTTCTTTTTTCCTTCTCTTTCTGTTTCTCTCCTCTCCTTTCCCTTTTTCTATTAAAAAAAATTATTAACGCCAACAGCTGGAAGTTGACCTCATTGAGTTATTATGAAACCATCTTCTGTGTGTATGCATATACACTTTAACAGACACCCTCCCGGAGGTTCTTCTCCAGGAGTTGCCACCAGTAAATAATGTGCAGTCATCTGGCAAGCCAATCACATCGACTTTTGACTTTTGATTCACAATAACACTCACCATTTATATAAGAAGTTTTGATGATAGTCCCTGAGCTCCACCTTTTTCAAAAGGTGGAGTATCTCTCTTCCTGTAGTGTAACCATGGCAACTGACAAGGAACCTAGAAACAAAGCTTTCACACATGCTGTGCTAATTAATCCAACCCTCCAGTTTTCCTTCAACTGGAGTATGTGGTTAAATAAATTTTGCATGACTAAGCATGTTTTGATGCACAAACTGGATAAATATGTAGCAATACATCTTTACCAAAAATATTTGAGAAGTTGACAGTTTCCAAATTTACTCATGATTAGAGGAGGAAAAGAAGGTGCAATTGAATTCTTACACTTTTGGAGACTTTGCTGTGACATTCCTTGTTTTGAAAACTTTTGTATTTTATTTCCCTTTTACATCAAGTTTAAATGTATTTTAAGGTAAAAATCTTTTGCTTCTCAGCAGGCAGAACACCTTCTTTGGGAACTTGTGTTTTTCAGTATTCCGTATGAGACTAGGAAGATATAATTTTACTCTATACTCCTTGTATGAGAGCAGGAAGAGATAATTTTACTCTAGGGATATTAAAGTACACCTCTGAGAGGAAATGTATTTGATAACATGCTGTGAGGAAACCCTTAAGTGGATGGAGTACAAACACACAAAAGTTAGAGAGTGAAAGGTCTGGGTTTCACTTTAGTTTAGAAGGTTTAGGTCTCATTCTTTTATTAAAAGTTTTTATTGATATTTTCTGTTTCTTAAATCATCATTTCCCCAACTCTCCATATACCCCTCTCCCAAGAGTCATCTCTTATGACAAATAGTATTTCTTTTAGAAAAGGAAAAAACAAAAAACAAATCAGCCCATCTGATTAATATGTTGAAAAAACCCCAAAACATGCAATATTGAACACCTATGGATCTTCCTCTTCCAGTAAAGGGCAGATTGGAAAGTGTTTTCTTATCTCTCTTCATTTGAGTCAAGCTTGATCTTTATAATTTTGTTACATTTACTTTGTTTGTTTGGATGTTCTTTCCATTTATTTTGTTGTAGTCAGTGTGTATGTTGTTTACTTGGTTCTACTTACTTCACTCTTCATCAGTTCATACAGATCTTTCGATGTTTCTCTGTATTCATCACACGCTCACTTCTCATGTTTATTTAGATGTTCCCTGATTGATAGGCATTTATTTTTCCCCCAGATATTAACTGTCACAATGTGTTACTATAAATATTTTGGGATATATGAGGCCTTTTTTCTTATTGCTGGCTTCCTTGGGGTATAAAATCAGGAATGGAGTCTATGATTTAAATGGGATGAACATTTTAGTCACTTTATTTGCATAATTCTGGATTGCTCTCCAAAACAGAGGTACCATTTCACAGCTTCATCAGCAATATATTAATATGTCTATTCTTCCACAACCTCTCCATCATGGACATTTTTTGGTCATTCCCCCCCCCCCACAATTTTCAGGTATAAGGTGAGACTTCAGAGTTGTTTTGATGTGCATTAGAATCCCTAATTCTTAATGATTTAGGTAGAATTGTAAATACGTAGTGATTTTCATGTAGTTGTAAATACTTTGCCATTTTTTGAAGAACATTTTGTTCATAACCTTTGACCATTTATCTGTTGGGGAATGGTGCTACATCTATATCTTTCTATCTATAATTCTTTTTTAATGTTAATTTTTATTTATTTTTTTGTTTTCAACATTTACTTCCACAAGGTTTTGAGGTCCAAATTTTCACCCCATCTCCCCCCTCCCCCCACCCCAAGATGGCATGCATTCTACTTTGGGTTCCAAATTTTCTCCCTTCCTCCCTCCCCACCCACCATCATTGATAAGGCAAGCAACTAAATATAGGTTATATATGTGCAGTTATGCAAAACACTTCCATAGTAGACATGCTGTGAAAAACTAATTCTATTTCCCTTAATCCTATCCTGCCCCCACATTTATTCTATTCTTTCATTTGAGCCTGTCCCTCCTCAGAAGTATTTGCTTCTGATTACCCCCTTTCCCAATCTGCCCTCCTCTCTATCATTCCCCTACTCTCTTGTCCCCTCCCCCCATTTTCCTGTAGTGTAAGACAGATTTCCATACCCAATTGAGTGTGTATGTTATTCCCTCCTTAAGTCAAATCCTATGAGAATAAGATTCACTCATTCCCTCTCACCTTCCCTCATTTCCCCTCCACTGTAAGAGCCTTTTCTTTTCTGTTTTTTTTGTGAGATATTTTACCCCATTCTACCTCTCCCTTTCTCCTTCTCCTAGTATAATCCTCTTTCACCCCTTAATTTTATTCTCCAGATACAACCCCTTCATTTTCAACTCACCCTGTGCCCTCTATCTATCTATCTATATCTATATATATACATATATATAATTTTTTCCCCTCCAACTACCCTAATACTAACACGGGTCTCATGAGTTACAAATATCATCTTTCCATGCAGGAATGTAAACAGTTCAACCTGAATAAGTCTCCTATGATTTTCTCTTTCCTGTTTACCTCTTCATGATCCACTTGAGTCTTGTATTTGAAAATCAAATTTTCTATTCAGCTCTGGTCTTTTCATCAAGAATGCTTGACAGTCCTCTATTTCACTGAATGACCATATTTTCCCCTGAAGAGTTATACTCAGTTTTGCTGGGTAGGTGATTCTTGGTTGTAATCCTACCTCTTTTGCCCTCCTGAATATTATATTCCATGCCCTGCGGTCCCTTAATGTAGAAGCTGCTAAATCTTGTGTTATCCTGATTGTGTTTCCACAATACTTGAATTGTTTCTTTCTGGCTGCTTGTAATATTTTTCCTTGACCTGGGAACTCTGGAATTTGGCTGCAATATTCCTAGTTTTCCTTTGTGGATCTCTTTCGGGAGGAGATCAGTGAATTCTTTCAATTTCTGTTTTGCCCAATGGTTCTAAAATATCAGGACAGTTTTCCTGGATCATTTCTTGAAAGATGATGTCTAGGCTCTTTTTTTGATCATGGCTTTCAGATAGTCCACTAATTTTTAAATTCTCTCTCCTGGATCTATTTTCCAGGTCAGTTGTTTTTCCAGTGAGATATTTCACATTGTTTTCTAATTTTTCATTCTTTTGGATTTGTTTTACAGTGTCTTGATTTCTCATAAAGTCACTAGCTTCCAAATGCTCTATTCTAATTTTTAAGGAAATATTTTCTTCAGTAAGTCTTTGGATTTCCTTTTCCATTTGGCCATTTTTGCTTTTTAGGGCATTCTTCTCCTCATTGGCTTTTCTTTTGCCATTTGGGTTAGGCTATTTTTTAAGGTGTTATTTTCTTCAGTATTTTTTTGGGTCTCCTTTAGCAAGCTGTTGACTTGTTTTTCATGATTTTCTTGCATCACTCTCAGTTTTTCCTCTACTTCTTTAACTTGCTTCTCAAAATCTCTTTTGAGCTCTTCCAAGGCCTGCGACTGATTCATATTTTCTTTGGAGGCTTTGGATGTAACAGCTTTGTCTTCGCTGTCTTTTTCTGGTTGTATGTTTTGATCTTCTTTGTCACCAAAGTAAGATAATATTTTTTTGCGCTGCTTATTCATGATCCTGGACAATTACTTGAGTTTTAAACTCTTTGTTAAGGTAAAAGTCTGCTTCCAATGTGGAGAAGGTACTGTCCCAAGCTTTGGGGGTTTGTACAGCTGTTTTCAGATATACTTCTACGGACCTGAAAATTTTCAGTTCTTCCAGGGTGCTATGATAATGGGCGAGGTGTTTTCTCTCCACCGCCACAACAAGTTCCACCACACCAGTGTTCCTCCTTGCCCCAGGACTGCCCCTCAGAACTGTGACCCAGATCCAAGTATGGGTAAAGCAAGAGATTCCTGCCTCAGGACTGGCAAAGAGAACCTTGCAATCCCCCCTTTGATCAGCCACTTGATTCCCCCTCAGTCTGTGGGCCAGAAGCTCAGGAAACAGTCGTGGCCCCGGGCCACGCTCGAGACTTGCGGCTGAGACCTAGTTCCTCTCTCACCGCAGTCACAGACTTTTCCCACTGACCTTCCAAGTTGTTTTTGGTGTTCATGGGTTGAGAAGTCTGGAAACCGCCACAGCTGCCTGTGATTCAGTCCTCTGAGGCCTGCTCCAGGGTCGCTGCGGCCTGCGCACCCATGCCAAACTGCGCTCCTCTTCCTGCCCGGCACAATATACCTTTCAGATCAACCATCCAGGCTGTCTTTGGCAGGAAATTTGTTTCGCTCTGTCTTTTTGTGGGTTCTGCTGCTTTAGAATTTGTTTAGAGCCATTTTTATAGGTATTTTATAGGTATTAGGGAGGAGAGCTCAAGCAAGTCACTGCTTTCCCTCAGCCATCTTGGCTCCACCCCCCTAACTATAATTCTTAATGGAATTTTAAGCTGCCTATGGCTTAATGGTGAAAGTTAGGGATGCTGCCCAAGTAGCAGTATGATATGGTGGTCTGGCATGGAGATTCTAGGTTCAAGTGTTATCCTGAATGCTTAGCACCTGACTGACTTTGGGCAAGCCATTGCACTTGCCTGAAATTCTGTTTCCTCATTAGTAAAATGAAGGACTTGGCTGGGGTGGAAGTCTTCCAGCTCTAAATCTCCAATCCCAAATCTTCCAGGACTCGTCCAGAAAGTGCAGCGGATTGAAGTTCAAAGGCCTGTCCCTAATTTCACTGACTTTTCTATTCAACAAGCAAACCCCAATTGTATTCCTGCTGTTATCTCTTCCCTTCCCAGGAACCGCTTCAGCCTCATATGATCCCTTTTCATTAAATTCTCACCTGTCTTCAGTGACTTTGATATCCGTATTGATTGATCTCCTTTACAATGTCTTGGCTTCTGTGACACTTTTGATGCTCCGCATTAACCCCACATTGGCCCATCCATATCCTGGACCTCACCATGACAAAGTACTGCTCAACTTTTAAAACATCTCAGTGATCACTCTCTTTGATCACAGAACTGGACCACTGGAGCTGGGGAGACAAATTGGATCTGTCCAGTCCATCAGTGCTACCAATATTTTCTCAGTCACTAATGGTGTCCACCTTTGGCCTCTGCATCTAGTCCTCCTTTACTTTCTATTCTCACTTTTGGTGACCTAATTCAGATTTCTTTACCAGTTGCCTGGACTGTTGTAGTAGTTGCAATCCCTATGCTTTCCTCTCTAATCTCTCCCATAAGTAGCTGCCAGATTAACCTTCACAAAATACCACTTTGCACATGCCATTTCTGTGTATCAAAATAGTGGCTCCCCATTATCTGCAGGATACTGGTTAAAATCCTTAAACAGACAGTCTAAGATCCTCCACTATCTGATCTTACCTGTCTTTCAAATAAACTTTTCTCTTAGCCCAAGAAATATTACTCAATGCCTCCAGTAGACAAAGCATTGAGTTTGACAACGATGCCTCTTCTGACCAACAAAGGTTTCATGTAGAAAGTAGCCCTTGAGTACAAATTATTTGTGTTTGACCCATGGTAGATCCTTCCAAGCTCATATTGGTCTCATCAGCCATAGCTAGATACACTGTACAATGACCCTGACATGGTGATGTCATTTTGGTCCTCTTCAAGTATAAAGGTCAACAAACAAACATTTTAACGTAGTTTTGAGAGTTTATAAGAGGTAAGAAAGAGCATTTCAGTTATGAGAGGCAGCCAGTGCAAAAACATGGAGAAGAGGGATAGAATGTTGTACAGGAGAAGGAGCAAGAAGGCAAGTTGACGACATTAAGCATGGGGTGTTCAATCTTGACTAGCCTGGGTTCTGTCATCACTAGATATTTCTTTTTAAAAAATCGCTTTAATTTGTCTCATCTCATGCTAGAAACTAGCCTGTGATGGCTTTATCTCTTTGATTTACTTTTCCTTCTTCCCCTACTTTTTAAATTTTGCTTTATGATGTTTGCCTAATATTTCCCTAATAATT
The DNA here is from genome assembly GCF_900497805.2 of Vombatus ursinus. Lineage (NCBI taxonomy): Eukaryota > Metazoa > Chordata > Mammalia > Diprotodontia > Vombatidae > Vombatus > Vombatus ursinus. The sequence goes on along the minus strand of NW_020945237.1, from coordinate 3,014,761 downwards.
TCAAGGACAGTTAACTGTTGATGTGAGCATACACTCTGCCAGTGCTGTTTGCAGTCTCTCTTTGGCTAAGCAGTTGGCCTTTGAGAGTTGACTTTGGCTACAATATTCATCAGCATGGGTTCCACCTAGTGATGAGCATCTCAATTTACCAAGGCTTATCCTGAGACAAGAGATATGCAGTTCATCATGTGGCTGGTCCTTGGAACCTTTTAACATTCTGGAAGCACCAGAGCTTATCCTCTGCCTTTGAGAGCCCATGTCATGATGAGGCATTGGAGGACTTAGCTGGAGGTGTGCTGTCTTCTACTGAAAACCACATTTCTTCCTAACTGATCTTGGTGTATATCTTGCCTGTTCTCTATAGAGGATCCTTTCTATCTTTTTTATGTTTGCCTGCAGTAAAATTTGGAAAATCCTGAAGAAGATATTTTGGGAGGAGAAAACATACCTAAAAGCTAATTGTGGATACCTGTTGTAAAAAATACATGTCATCTAAAAAATTAATAAATTTTTCTTTGTGCATTTATAAGAATGTAATTTTGAATAATATCCAAGGGATTAATTGGATAATTCAGTCTTAGAAAAAAACTGTATTTGCTGTTTGGGTTGAGTGACAATTTTAGTGGCAGAATTATTTAGGAGTTCTTTCTCTCACTGTGTCCTATTAATTTTTAAATATATGTATACTTAAAAAGCTTCTAATAAATAGAAAAAAAAGAGTTCTTGATTTAAGATATAACACCTCAACTATTCAGAATAGCAAAGTTAACTTTACACTGATGCTTAACTTCTTAGATAAAATTCACTGTGTGTGTGTGTGTGTGTGTGTGTGTGTGTACACACACATTTAGGAAATATTTCAAAATAAATATGCGTGTATTTTAGACTTGGCAGTGATAAATAAAGAATTCTATTTTGGAATTGATACAGACAAAAGATATCAACCATATTTTTGCAAGAGTATTTTCAATGTATTATGCACCAGGAAACTGGAGAGAATAGATTTGTTTCATTCTTTAGTTCATTCACATTCCCAGAAACTCCAATAACCAAGGGGGGAGTAACTATTATGCCAAATTGCATTCATCAAGGCTAGAAAGGAAACCATGTTTTAGGATTTATTGTTTTCCTTTTAACTGAAATATATTGAACTCATTATGCTAGAGTCTTATTGGTGATATGATAGCAAATATGATATATTTATTCTCATTAGCTATGTCGCTTTTAATGATGATTTGATCTTCATAAATGTGAAATGATTGAGTTGGCAGAAAAACAGTGCTTTACTCTGCCAGATTCATTCTCATAATTTTCCCACAGATATCTGAAAAAGATACTATTAAGCCAATTAGGTGGCCTATGTTGACTGTAAATTACTTTCCCTTGCCTTGTGCTTTTAATAATTTATAACCACCACATCCTTTGGTTATGGCCTCAGAGGCTAAGGTGGCACTATTAATTCACCAATAAAATTGATCCCATTCCATTCATGTATTTTGTATTACATTCTCAGTCTGACCTTTGAAACTTGTAAACATTCAGTTTTGTGCTCCCTTGCTCCATTTATGCTGATTAAGCTTTATTTCTGTTCTGTCACCCACAGGTCTTGCAAGAGCAAAATCGGTCCCTAGCCACACATACTCCAATGAAGTGGTTACTCTGTGGTACAGACCTCCTGATGTCCTCTTGGGCTCAACAGAATACTCCACCTGCCTTGACATGTGGTGAGAAAGAGAAGCTTTACACTAGCTAATCTAGCTGCAGCTGTGGATTAGGGTCAACCCTAGACAAATATCATAATCTATGTGAATGAAGATTAATGGGGGAGCAGAACTGGCTGGTGTGTGGTAATGCTGCTAGTTCTTCTCTTCTTCTCTTCTCTTCTCTTCTCTTCTCTTCTCTTCTCTTCTCTTCTC